>NC_041049.1:899376-1024376 GCF_900634775.1 Gouania willdenowi
AATATTTTTAATGGCCATGTACAGTTTTAAGGACAGTACAAGGAATTTGTCTTGGTAGTTGGTGCACAAAAAAACAAAAAAACAAACAAAGAACAACCCAGCAACAATAATAATAATAATAATAATGATAAATATAAAGGATGAGGGATAAATAAAGGATAGATAGAGAATAAAGGATAAATAGGATAAATATATATATATATATATATACAGTGCAGCAGATAATGTCATCATGGAGGGTGGTGATCGGGGGGGGTGGGGGGTGGGGGTTCAGTGGGTGACTTGGGGTGTGTTCATGTGGATGGTGGCAGAGGGAAAGAAGCTGTTTTTGTGTCTGGAGGTTCTGGTCCTGATGGACCTAAACCTCCTTCCAGAAGGGAGAGATTGAAACAGTTTATGACCGGGGTGGGAGGGGTCAGCCACAATCTTTCCTGCACGCCTCAAAATCCTGGAGGGGTTCAGGTCCTGGAGGGAGGGCAGATTGTAGCCGATGACCTTCTCTGCAGAGTGGATGATACGCTGCAGTCTGGCCTTGTCCTTGGCCGTAGCTGCAGCGTACCAGATGGTGATGGAGGAGCAGAGGATGGACTGGATGATGGAGCTGTAGAATTTCACCATCATCTTTGTTGGCAGACTGAACTTCTTCAGCTGCTACAGGAAGTACATCCTCTGCTGAGCTTTTTTGATGAGGGAGCTGATGTTCAGCTCCCACTTGAGGTCCTGAGTGATGATGGTCCCCAGGAAGCAGAAGTACTCCACAGAGCTCACTGTAGAGTCTCCCAGGGTGAGGGGGGTGAGGGGGGCTGGGTTCTTCCTGAAGTCTGCTATCATCTCCACTGTCTTTAAAGCGTTGAGCTCCAGGTTGTTCTGGCTGCACCAGGACACCAGCCGGTCTGTCTCCACCTGTAGTCAGACTCGTCTCCATCAGAGATGAGACGATGATGGTCGTGTCGTCTGCAAACTTCAGGAGTTTGACCGACTGGTGAGAGGAGGTGCAGCTGTTGGTGTACAGGGAGAAGAGCAGAGGAGAAAGAACACAGCCCTGAGGAGATCCAGTGCTGATGGTCCGGGGAGCAGAGATGGTTTTTCCCAGCTTCACGTGCTGCTTCCTGTCAGACAGGAAGTCTGTGATCCACTTGCAGGTGGAGTCTGGCACGTTCAGCTGGGAAAGCTTGTCCTGAAGGAGAGCTGGGATTATTGTGTTAAAGCAGAGCTGAAGTCCACAAACAGGATCCTGGCGTAGGAGCCTGGGGAGTCCAGGTGCTGGAGGATGAAGTGGAGAGCCAGGTTTACAGCATCGTCTACAGACCTGTTGGATCTATAGGCAAACTGCAGGGGGTCCAGGTGGGGGTCGGTGATGTCCTTGATGTGTGAGAGCATGAGGCGTTCAAAGGACTTCATGACCACAGATGTCAGAGCGATGGGTCTGTAGTCATTAAGTCCTCTGATCCTCAGCTTTTTAGGGACAGGAACGATGGTGGAGGCCTTAAAACAGGCTGGTACGGTGCATGTCTCCAGTGAGGTGTTAAAAATGTCTGTGAACACTGGAGACAGCTGATCAGCACAGTGCTTTAAGGTGGAAGGAGAGACAGAGTCCGGTCCACAAGCCTTACGGGGGTTTTGTCTCCTGAAAAGTCTATTTACATCTCTCTCTTTGATGGAGAAAGGTGTCTCTGTAGGAGGGGGGGAGGAGGGGGGGAAGATAGGGGAGAGAGCCTCTGTAGGCAGCTGTGGTGAGACTGTAGCTTTGATGTGGGGGGTGAAGGTGTTGGAGTGAGGCTGGTCAGAGGTGTGAGGGGGGTTGGAGTCAGGTCTGTCCCATTGTCTGTCAAATCTACAATAGAACTCATTCAGACTGTTGGCCAGGCAGAGGTCGTTAGCAGCAGCAGGGGCTCTGGGCTTGTAGTTTGTAATTTACCTGAGCCTCTCCAGACAGAAACCGAGTCATTCGCAGAGAACTGATGTTGTAGCTTCTCTGAGTACAAACGTTTGGCTTTTCTCACCTCCTTTCTAAACGTGTACTTCGACTCTCTGTACCTGGCTCTGTCTCCACTCCTGAAAGCGACCTCTTTGTCTGCCCTCAGCCCTCTGAGCTTAGCTGTGAACCAGGGTTTGTCATTGTTATAACTCACCCTGGTCTTTGATGGAATGCAGCTGTCCTCACAGAAGCTGATGTAGGACGTCACAGCGTCTGTAAACTCATCCAGAGAACTGTTCACAGACCTGAAAACATCCCAGTCAGTCCAGTCCAGACACTCCTGGAGTTTCTCCACTGCTTCACTGGTCCATTGTTTAGATTCCTTCACCACAGGTTTACAGAGCTTCAGCCTCTGTCTGTATGAAGGAATCAGGTGGACCATCAAATGGTCCGATAGGCCCAGTGCAGCACGGGAAACGGCGTGATAAGCACTGCTTAGTGTGGTGTAACAGTGATCCAGTGTCTTCTCCTCTCTGGTCGGACATTTAATTAATTGTCTATATTTGGGGAGCTGGTGTGAGAGGTCCCCTTTATTAAAGTCACCAAGCACAATGATAAAAGAGTCCGGGTAGGTCCGCTCCATGCACAGGATCTGGTCGGCGAGTGTGCGCTGTGCCTCACACACATCAGCTGACGGTGGGATGTACACACCAACCAGGATGGATGAAGTGAACTCACGGGGAGAATAGAAGGGTTTGTTGTTGATAATAAAGGATTCCAGGTGAGGAGAGCAGTGCTGGAGGATCACTGTCATGTCGTTACACCAGTTACTGTTCACATCAAAGCAGATTCCTCCACCTTTCCTCCTCCCGGTGTGCGTCGGCCGCACCAGCTCTTTTTCCTCCTCCGACGCTTCACTGCGTGAGCAAAGGTTCGCGAACCTTTGAGTAAAATGTCCAGTAAATCCACAGAGGAAGCGATGAAAGTGGGAAATAAATCTTTGGGGATTGTTGCCCTGATGTTCAACAGCTCTTCTCTTGAATAAGAGCAGCCAGTTGCAGATTTTACGACAAAAACAAGACAAAAAAGTGCGGACCAACACACCACAGCAGCCATCCGCGGCGCCATCAAATGAGGGCTTTAACTTTCAAACTAGGTTTTTTTTGCTATGGAACAGTATTTTTGTTTTAAAATGTTTCATTTGTTTATTTTTACGAATAGAGGCTTTATTTTGAAATGAGGCTTCAAAAATAAAATCAAAATATTGTTTTTTGTTGTCATACAGGGATTTTATTCTTAAACCAATGAATGGCCTGCCTGGTTGCTATGGAAACACAGCAAACACTGGTGAACATGGTGTTTTACTTCCTGTGATGTGACGGACGTTCTGGTGTGATTCTATGACGTTCTGTCCTCAGTGCTCTTACGTTCCTCCCTGTGAACGTGACAACCAGAAGAACCGAGCCAGCGTTCTTTGGTGGGAGGATTACTTCAGGAAAGAGCTGAGTGGACAATCCTTCACCTGCTTCTTCAACCAGCAGAGAAGGTCAGAGAGAAGGTCACCTGAAACATCACATGACCAGCAGACTGATGATTTAAAGGGATTCTCCACTGTTTTTACAAATATTGCATAAAATCTTTGAAATGTACTTATTAGCAGATCTATGTCTTACAAAACACATTATTATGCACATATTCATTTTATTAACTTTTTTAAAATGGAACACTTAAACAGTGCGCTGACATGCTCTGGTGGTAAATCTGTAATTTACTCTCTAACTTCAGCCACCAGAGTGTGTTAAAGGGAGAGTAAAGGTCCCTTAGGAGAGCTCTTCTTCTCTGTTTCATTGCCTACTACCAAACCTGAGTTGGAACTGTTTTCATCCTCTTTCAGCAAACAAAAGTGGTTTAATTGACATCTTTAACTTTTCCTGTTTTATTAGAGCAACCACAAACAGCACAAGTTGTTATTGTGACTAAAAAACTGCTAAAAAATGTAAAAATCTACTAAATGCTCTATAAATCAGGCTGAATGTTTCACTCCAATAGAAAACAATGGGATGTTTACAGGCAGTGGGGCCGTGTGACATCATCAATCATGTGATTTTAAAATGGAGGAACACAGGCTCTAAAACTGTAAAGTTGTCCTGTTTTTAAAATGTAATTAAAAACAAATATGGTGCATAATAATGTGTTTTGTTAGACATAGATCTATTAATAAAGACATTTAGAAGATTTTAGGACACATTAGTATAAAAAGGAGGATCACTTTGAATGGTTAATGCTGCTTAAACCAGTTCAACTGTATCTCAAAACTGGATTTAAATTTCTTTGGCCTGATTTAATGGTTTTAATAGTTTATTTTTTCTACTGGTTCACAGCTCCCACTGTAGTCTGGACTGGTTTTAAAATGGTTTTAATGGGTTTTGGACTTGTTTGATAATGGTTTTAGATGAAGTTGTGACTGGTTCCAGGTTCGTTCACTTTGGACTGGTTTGACAGAAGTTTTAAACTGTTCCCACTGAGCAGCGTTTGAAACCAGTTTAGGCATGTGTAAACGGTGATATTAGTCCTAACTGGTTGTTCTCTGCTGGTTGTGTTCCAGACCCGATGACGTGCTGTGGCGTAGAGCCCATGATGTCAGCGTGCTGCTGCATTGCTTCCTGTGGCCCACGGTGTCTCTGCTGTTGGGGACGCTCATCGTGCTGCTTACTGTGTGCGCACGCTCACTGGCCGCACGCGCAGAAGCTCTGCAGAAGAGGCGGAGCTCCTACGAGGCATGTCCGGACCTCTCCGCCTCCTCACCCACTGACTACAAACCAGACCACGAACCAACTACGCCGTCACGAGCGCTGCCGCTGTTCGCCGTACCAGTGAGACGACGAGATAGAGAACACCAGGAACGCCCGGAGGAAGGGTTATGAGGACGCACCAGAAACCAGTTAGAGATCAGATAGAAACCAGTCCAAACATCTGTAGGAACTTTAGAAATAACCTTATCTAATATTATTTGATCTAATCTGGTTTAATATAATCTGTTTTAATCTGATCTGAGACCATAATCCTGCAGACCAACATCTGTAAACCAGCTGCTGTTTAGATCCAGTGAAACCAGTACAGACCAGTTAGAGGCTGATACTGGGAGGACTTTAACCTGTCCACACTGTGGGACTAGTTTCAGGGACGAAGCACAGCGTATCCTTCCTCCTGGAGCTCAAAGGTCAGCGTGATGAAGCTCCACAGACGCAGGACGACTTCAGGAGGTCCCTGTGAATAATTCAAGCATCTCCATCTTTTATTTATGGGTCAGGGGCCAGCCCCAACCAGCTCCAACCAGCCCCAACCAGCCCCAACCAGCTCCAACCAGCTCCAACCAGCCCCAACCAGCTCCAACCAGCCCCAACCAGCCCCAACCAGCCCCAACCAGCCCCAACCAGCCCCAACCAGCTCCAACCAGCCCCAACCAGCCCCAACTAGCCCCAACCAGCCCCGACCAGCAGGGACCAGCAGGGACCAGCAGGGACCAGCAGGGGGCTCTTTAACCAACATGTGATTTTCTCCAGTCCAGTAGGGGGCAGTAACTATGGAGGCCCTGAAGAAACAACACCTTCTTTCTTACAATTTGAAAATCACACTTTAACTTTTCTATCGTTCCTCTTCCACGATTCTCTCAGAAAAAATCTCTTTGTGCAATAATTAGTTTAAATGTAGCAACGTTTGAGTTCCAGGCGTTCGTTTCACTGTGGAGAAGTCTGACTTTTATCTGTGAACACTTTAATCAAAGATCATCTGAAATACGAGAGGTTTAGTTATTTTCTTTAAAGAACCACCAGAAGTTCATTAAACTAAAGCGTTAAATAGACGTCGCGTTCTGAAACACAACAATCAACATGACTTAATTCTTTGTTCTCCATTTATGTAAAATCAGGATCTAATATCACACACTTCCATTATTCTGTGTTAGCATTGTGGCTAACAGGTAAAGCTGTATAATTAACGAGTCGTTAAGTCTATTAATTTTATTCATTGTTTGAGAAAGTTTAATAAACAGTAAAAGGATGTAAACAGAGAGATGATGAAACACAAACCAATCCTGTGGTTTTACTTTAACCATCAGTCACTGAAAACAGCAGCTTTTGGCTGGAATCACCATGTAGTCTGGTCACGGATTGTGTCACAACACCTCATACGACTGATGAGCAACACATTAGATTTAATGAAAATAGTTTTAAATAATAAAATAATGATATTATAGATGATCTTTGATAGAGCTGCAGTTAAAACTCACTCTCTATGTAAATACCTCCTATTGATCAGGGATTCAAACCCTCGACTCTGTGACGTGAGTAGCAACAAACCTCTTCCCTCTATAGTCTCACAGAGCTTTTATTTATTTTTAGCAAACTTTGAAACAAACCTGCAGCTGATTATGTAGCATCACATCTAAACATCACCATTCTAACCTAAACCAGTGGTAACCGACATGTTTGTGTCGTGACCATATTTTTATATCACAGATATAAAGTAGTGAGGATTAGTAGTGACAACATGCACCAGCTCAGATATTTTTATTCTGCTATTGATTTGAAGTACATTATATTTGATAAAGTGAAAGTATAGAATACAGTTGTTTGAGATTGTGTGTGGAGTTTTAATTTGAAAAACAATAATAATTTAAACTAGTTGAGCTTTCTGCCTCTTCCTGCTCTGTATATATATATATATATATATATCTATGATATTATGTATCGGTTTTAATTGTGCAAAATAGATAAATAAATAAATACAATATAATTAAAAAATAAAAAAAGAATTTTATTCAGTAATATTTTGTATTTTATTATTACTGGTCATTTCAGGCGACCCCACATGAGGTCACGACCCCAAGGTTTGAAAACCCTGAGCGAACCTAGCATACAGCAGCGTTAAAAAGTTGCACTAACAGGAAGTAGCAGTGACAGCAGGTGACCACACTTCCTGTTCCCGACAATGTAGCTCCTCCTAAAGATTTACAGACTCATTAGACTCATTAGAATCATTAGACTCATTAGACTCATTAGAATCATTAGACTCATTAGAATCATTAGAAACATTAGACTCATTAGAATCACTAGAATCATTAGACTCATTAGAATCATTAGAAACATTAGACTCATTAGAATCACTAGAATCATTAGACTCATTAGACTCACTAGAATCATTAGACTCATTAGAATCATTAGACTCATTAGAAACATTAGACTCACTGAGTCACGTCTGCTTCACGTTGTCTCACGAAGGAGAACTGTGTGTGTGTGTGTGTCTGTGTGTGTGTCTGTGTGTGTGTGTGTGTGTGTGTGTGTGTCTGTGTCTGTGAATGATTGTTTGTGCTGCTTTGGTTTTTATGAAATAAATAATCATTTATCTTCACATATATCTGGACCAGACTATCAGTGTTTGCTGCTTCACACATCCTGGGTTCTTTGTTCCGTTTTCGTGTCTCAACTGTATGTTTTTGAACCTTCGTTAACCTAAACTGTAGATTATCTGTGGTTAAACTCTGACCACTCGGTTCAAAGATAAACAATGATTTTGTTTAAAAAAAAAAACAACAGCTGAACTGTAGATAATACTTTAATCTACTAACTCATGTAGTTTGGGCCGTTTTGTTACTTTTCTGATTGGCGCTACAATGGCTATGGAGTTTGGTCATGAAAAATAAAACAAAAAACTTATCAATATTTTTTATAAAAAAGTACACAAAACAGAAATGCACAAAAATATAGAAAAAGGTTCCAAAACACACATGACCCCAAAAAACATACATTACAGAAAAATACACAAAACATTAACAAAAATATGGAAATGACTCAAAATACACAAAACTAAATATTTATACAAAAAATACACAAAATGACAACAGAATCACACTGCAATGGCAACAAAAAAACAATAATTATTCAAAAAATGCACAAAAACACAAAGGTACAAAAATACACATAATGAGTACAATCAAACAAAAACTAAACAATATTTATACAAAAAGCACACAAAACAACAGAAATGTACAAGAATATACATAACAAAAAAAATATATATATATATATAAATATATATAAATGAGTAAAAAAACAACAAACACATTTATCATATTCATGTTTCATAGAATTAAACCAGATAAATCACACACACTATTTGACTTTGTACCCACAAATAAACCCTTTATAACACTATAGAGTACAGAGTGTGTACACCTCTATGTACATCAAACCTTCACTCTACTTAAGCTCCTCCCACTATATGGGGCGTACAAATTGACCAGCAGTCCAACTTGGAAAGAATTTTCTTGGAAAGTAAATACTAGAAGTCTTTTTATAATTTCAAAATTTGATAAGAATACAACAAAGCAATGCTGGAGACTCAGGTTAAGACCACACACACATTTTCTGAGCCACTGGTTTTTATCTTTGGAGTGCTCCTTTAAATAAACCAAACATGTACTTATTTACAATACTGGTGTTGGTGGCTAAGATGATGATTACAGTGTTTGGTTGAAACCAATGCTTCCTACAGTGGATCAATGGAAACAGAGACTCATAAAAGTGTACGCAATAGAAAAAATAAAAGAAATTTGACTATGGACTAAAGGAAATATTACCTACTTTAGACTGACAGAAATGTTTTGGAACCATCAACCAATGCTTGATTCTTGTATAAGTGCGTTGACCATATTTCATCACTACAATTATGATGCTTATTATTATTATTTTTTTGTAATACCACATATTTTGCCATTGCTTAAATGACCGTCTGCCAAAGAGTTTGTTGTTTTGTTTATTTGTTAAAATGATAAAGCACTACAGCTTTAGAAATGAGTGATGAAGCTTGAAATATGAATAAACACTTTTGTTCAAAAAAATAAAAAATACTTATTGCTTGGATATTGTCAGCGCTTACATACTTTTATATTTATACGTCAAAGTTCAAACTTGGGGAAATTATTATTAAATGACTAGTTTTCCTGTTTAAAACCTGTGGCCCCCTTTAGATCAAACTACTTTATATTTGGCCCCTGAACCAAAATGAGTTTGATACCCCTGGTTTAGAACTAAAGGACAAATGTATGAAGCAGGAAACACTAACGACTCATTTCACTGATTTTAAGGTGATTTTATAGAGAAAAAAAACACAAACGTAAGAGCTCAAAGCACATTAAAACAATTTAAATCATAATTTTCTGCTTTTGCTTCATAAATCCAATGACACTGTTTAAGACGTAAACAGAGACTAAACCTGATGATCTCAGTCTGCAGTGGGAGGTTCACTGAAGAAGCTCCGCCCTCTGTTTCTTCGATGTAGGAGCGTTGGATGAATTTCCCTCACCACCTTTGTTCTGTCGCTTTGTGGCTTTGACCTGAAAATCATTTAAAAGGAATTACATTTAATCATTACTCAGCATTAACCACTGCAGCCCATGTAAAGTCTGATGCAGGTGTTTCACTTCAGCTGGTCACTGGTTCATCTTGTGACTGCGTTGCTAATCCTTCCATCTCTGTTTTTCAAATGAAACTTTTGTCTCTTCACTGGAATCTAAACAATGTTACAGATGTCTCTTTGATTACGATCAGTGAGTCAAACATTCAGCATCGTTCAGATGACACTGGTTCTCAACCTTTATTTCCTAAAATGAAGGTCCCAGAGAAGGGGGAGCCTCCAAAATAAAGGTCCCAGAGAGCAGGGACCCCCACTGTAGCTGAAGGTGGTTGAACACAGACATGAACATTGAAGAACAGTCATGTGGAGACAGGACCATCTATAAGGGGGAATAAAGGGGAGATTTTTGGGGTCCATCCATAAAGTCAGTAAAATGATGGTCCATTGTTCTATGAATCTGTGATAACCACATTTATTTATTCATCTGAATAATATCCACTGTTATCCAGGAACGTTTATTATTATTATTATAATCATCTTAAAGATGGAAATCATGGTTTTAATCACTAATAAAATGGTTCAAAGTGAATAAAAATGAAACAATTAGTTTACACTGGAAAAATGTGGGAATGACAAATGGTGAATGTGGTTAAATTGGCAAAAATAATCATGAAATCTGGTGAAAAGAGGTAAAAAGTGACAATAATGGATCAACATATGTGATATTAGGTGTAAAAGTGGTAGAAAATGTTTATGTGCTGAACATGTCTGGAAAGTGGAAAAAAGTCATTGAAATGTGATGTAGAAGACTAATGAAATGGGAGAAATGTAGCAAAAATACATTAAAAGGAGCAAAAATATGGCAAGAACAAGTGATGAAAATATGTTATAATATGGTGAGTTTGGAGGAGTTGTAGAAAAAGGATAAAAATAAGCAAAAATGAGCTCAAAATGTTCATAAAATGGTTTTGTTGTGTTGATTGCTTTGTTGATGTGGACGTAGAGGAGAAGCTGAAATATTAAAAACATTAGAAACATTAATACCTGAGGCCCAGCGCCCCCTGCTGTTCTCATCTTGATGCTGACGCTGTGACTTTGATCCTTCAGTAGAGAAGATTTACGACCCAGTTTCACATAGAAATGAGTGGTGTACGGAGTAAAGCTGAAGTCCTCCCTGACACACACACACACACACACTTTTTTAACTTTATTTCTTCATTTTACTTGAATTCAGTTGTTTTTTAACGTGATGTCTGTCTTATTGTGGGCGTGGCTAACTGACCGTAGGTAACCCTGCAGCAGGAGGTGTAGCACCACACTCTCCGCTGAGCTGCGGGACAGCGTGGTGACGTGTGACAACTTCCTGTGTTTGGCCGGCCCCCTCCCTAGCCACGCCTCCACCAGCTTCAACGGAGTCAGCCTCTCGTCCATGGAGGACGCACACTCCAGGATCTGCAGCAGCTGCCGCGCGTGTGTGCTGATGTCAACCTCTGAGCAGTCTGTGACACACACACGCACACACACACACACACACACACACACACACACACACACACACACACACACACACACACACACACACACACACACACACACACACACACACACACACACACACACACACACACACACACACACACACACACACACACACACACACACACACACACACACACACACAGCTGAGTTTATAAAGAACATTATTAATTATAAATGAATACTTTAATTTACTGATGACATCATTTAGGAAAGATATAGATTTATATCTGATGGACTGATCTACAGTCAGCTGATGAAGTCTGTGTGTAGATACAGGTGAATTCATTCATTAATTCATTCATACGCTATAATGAGGCTGACATCATCATCAGGAACATACTACAGTAAACAATGTGTTCTCATCCCAGTGTGTGATAAATAGATCTACCTGAATAGAAACATGTGTGTGCTGTAATAAAGTTTAACTGCAGAGCGCTGTTCATTTATCATCTAATAGATTAATATCATAAATAATGTCACACTTCTACACATTAACAGTATCAGCAGCTTCCTGTCTGAGTTCTATCATTACTGTCTTTTCTGTAACAACAGTGTTGTTTTTGGTCTGAATTATGGATTTTAATTATTCATCATTTTAAACTTAAGCAACACCTAACCTGGTCAGGACCAAGTTATGAAGTTGATCAGATATAAGTGAGTATAAAAGCTCCTCCTCCTGCTGTGCGCTGCACTAACACTGTTGCTCTTCACTGTCATCATGGATTTATATTCATTATATTTATTTAAGATCATAATCTGTTCCTCCATTCATTGTAAAGAAGCTCATTCTGACAGTTCTCTCCATTGATTGGTCAGACACTGCAATCTCCACCCCTTTCATGGGCACGCCCACGTAGTGTGGGTGGGATCACTTGATCTGACAGGGAATGTTTGGTTAGTTGAAGCCAGCTAACATAGATTAATCTAATCTAGATTAGTAACATAGACCCTAAACCTCCACCTGTCGGGTGTCGACACACGTCGCACATCTGACCACAATCTTCATCGTCCCAAACCTCGTCAAAGTGAGACGCCATCAGGGAGCGCCGGCACCTACACACACACGCACGCACGCACGCACACACACACACACACACACACACACACAAACAAACAAACAAACAAACAAACACACACACACACAGACACACACGACGATGTTGATGGTCAGCGTTTCTGACAGTGTGTGTTTGTATGTGTGTGTGTGTGTGTGTGTGTGTGTGTGTGTGTGTGTGTGTGTGTTAAAGATCCAGAATTCTGCTATTTTTCACTCATCTCCATTTGTTCTAAGAACCCAACAACATAGTATTTGAGCATTATTTCCCAAACTCACCTGTTTTCTGGAGTTTTAGCCTCTGAAAAGTGGGCGTAAACACACACTACTTCAGGCTCTGCTTCATCGAGTGTGTTTGTCACGGCAACAGTTAATCATTAACAGTCTTTCTTCTCCTCCTCACCTCTACTGACCACAGAATGAGACGATAGTCCAGTATTTTGTCTGACCATTGCATTGGGTCACAAACACATCAGATCATCCCATAAAGGAGATATGAGGTGGTATAAATGTGAAACTGATTGTGAGCGCTCCTCGGTTTATCTATATAATGGAAAGATATTAACTGTAATATCAACCTGCCTTAGCTATGTGTGTTTTATCTGTGAGGTAGTTTGAGAGGGAGGAGCTCACATTCTTATAGTGTAGGAGGAGCCAGGATTAGCAGGAGGAGGAGTTTCCGCAAGAAACATCCATCGGTTCCGTTTAAAGCTGACTTATTACAACATGTGTAATAACAAGAGAGGAAACAGAACTTTCACACTTTGACCCTCTGAATGAGGATAAAGGATGTTTATCACTGTAGATAAACTATTAGATCGTCATTTATTCATTATACTGGACCTATAAAGTGTGTGTGTGTGTGTGTGTGTGTGTGTGTGTGTGTGTGTGTGTGTGTGTGTGTGTGTGTGTGTGTGTGTGTGTGTGTGTGTGTGTGTGTGTGTGTGTGTGTGATACCTGTCCAGACTCAGACAGTAATTCACCATCTGGTGTAGTTTTTTCTGACCCACGTTCTCCATCACCACCATGGAGCTGATCCTGAACACGTCAGAGAAACCAAAATACACGATGCAGTCGGCTGGTTTATCATCACGACCTGTACACGCACACACACACACACACACACACATAGTGGTCAGCTGCAGTGCGTAGTAACAGTTAAAATGCTAACAGTTTAAATGCTAGCCATGTACCTGCTCTTCCACTCTCCTGGTAGTAGTTCTCTAAGGACTTGCTGATGGTGTGATGGATGACAAACCTGACATCAGGCTTATCAATGCCCATCCCAAAGGCCACGGTTGCCACGACAACCTGAGGACACACAGCGGGGAAGGATGTGAAATGTTGTTGTTCAGTGTAACTGAGTTAGAGAGGTGGTGATGTTTACCTGGATCTTGTTGGAGCTCCACCGTCGGTGAACCTTAGTCTTATCCTCTGGGTTCATGTTGGCGTGATACGGGAACGCTGTGATGTTCCTCTTCTGCAACTCAGCAGAAACTAGCGCAGCGTCTTTCTGAGAGAACACGTACACGATCCCTGTACAACACCAGGACACATGCACGTTACTGTACAACACCAGGTGTTACGGCTGGTGCCTCATGGCCTCTCAGCCTGCCCTTCCTCTCCTCTCCTAACACACCTGGCTCACATCAGTAATCAGGTAGGAGAAGGAGGAGGAGCTTATAAAGGGCTGAGAGGACCAGAAAGAGGGAGGCACAACAACTGACCAGCAGCAGACATGTGGGGAGAGTTCTTCAGCTCCCCACTGGAGGTCTTTGTAAGTTTGTTGTTTTAGTTTGGACTGGAGATTTCTGGTAGTCCTGTTTTCGTGTTCCTGTAGTTTAGTCTTTCGTATGTTTTTGTAGTTTAGAGGGTGGACGCTGGGACGACGGCCCTGTATAGGGTTGACCCAGTGTCCTCCCTACTTTTGTTCAGTTTGGCCAGGGTCTCCAGTCCCTTTTAGTTTGTTCTGTTGGTACTTTTATAATTTTGTTAATAAATACTTTTGATAATCGTTGTTTTCTGTGTGGTGTCTTGTTTATGTTGCGGCTCCTCAAGCCTTGAATAACATCCTAGAGGGGGTCGTAACACCAGGACACGTGCACGTTACTGTACAACACCAGGACACGTGCACGTGGGATCTCATTTAAACACTCTGAAGGATCAGCTACTGAACAGGTGACGTCTGCCTCCCTGTGTGCATTGACAACAACTACACAACGGGGACACACAGAAATATGACGTTTATAACAGCCGCAGTCGGCACGCTTTAGACAATAAATATCACATTAAAGAAGTTAACGAATCCCTTAAAAAAAGCCTTAAAATTACTTAGTCAAGATGGCGCCACAGATGGTTGCTCTGGCTTACTGGTGCGTTCTTTTTTTGTCTGTTTTTGAACTTTAAAAGTGTGTCTGGGGGCTCTTACACTCGCGAAGAGCTCCTAAACATTAGATCAACCACGCCCACGGATCGACTACCTGCTTTTTTAACGTCTGCGGTAGATTTGGCTCATGTTTTAGTCCGAAAAGTGAGAAGCTGCAGAAAAGGAAAACGTGGAGGAGTGCTTGTGCAATTAAGAAGAAGGGGATCCCGCACCGCGCTACCCAGCATTTTCCTCTCCAACGTCCACTTACTGAGCAATAAGATGGACGAGCTAGTGCTGCTGATGAGAAGGAACAGAGACTTTTCCTCATCCTGCTTTACTGAGACATGGTTCAATGAGCTGATCCCGGACACCACAGTGGACCTAGAGGGCTTCAGGCTGCTGCTCGCAGACAGACAATGGGGACTCTCCGGAGGCAAGCATAAAGGTGGAGGTGTCTGCTTCTACATCAAAAATGGCTGGTGTATTGATGTGACAGTGATCCACTAGCACTACTCTCCTATCTTTTCATTCACTGCAAATCATTCTATTAGCTTCACTGGCTGCTGTTTACAACAAGGAGCCTCACCCCTCATCCCCCCCCACAGCTCAAAGAGGGGGGGGGGCACATTCCCCTGTGCCCCACTCTAACTGTGAACAATCATGCTGTCTGCAGGCTGTTCAAAGGTCTTAACATGAAAAAGGCCAGTGGTCCGGATGTTGTCTCACCCACCACCCTTAGAAACTGTGCTATTGAGTTGCTCCAGTCTTCACAGACATTTTTAACATCTCACTGAGTCATGCCATGATCCAGCCTGCTTAAAATCCTCCACCATCGCCCCTGTCCCAAAGAAGACCCGGATCACTGGACTTAATGACTACAGAGCTGTGGCTCTCACATCTGTAGTCATGAAGTCATTCGAGCGCCTGGTCCTGTCCCACCTCAAGTCCCTTACCTCCCTACATTTGGACCCCCTGCAGTTCGCCTACAGAGCCAACAGGTCTGTGGACGACGCCAGGATCCCGTTTGTGGACTTAGCTTTTAACACCATCCTCCCATTTCTGCTCCAGGACAAGCTCTCCCAGCTCAACGTGCCTGACTCCACTGACTTCCTGACGGACCGGAGGCAGCGCGTACGGCTGGGGAAGAATGTCTCAAACACTTGGATTATAAACACAGGAGCTCCGCAGGGCTGTGTTCCTTCCCCTGTGCTCTTCTCCCTGTACACCAACCACTGCACCTCCAGCCACGACTCTGTTAAGCTCATCAAGTTTGTGGAAGACACCACCCTCATTAGACCCATCTCTAACAACGATGAGTCTGCCTACAAGAGGGAGGTGGACCAGCTGATGTCCTGGTGCAGTGGCAACAACCTGGAGCTAAGCACCCAGAAGACAGTGGAAATGATCATGGACTTCAAGGCAAGGCAAGGCAAGGCAAATTTATTTATATAGCGCATTTCATACTCAAGGCAACTCAATGTGCTTTACATGATAAAACATTCAATTGTTTAAAATCAATAAGAACATTTAAATCAATAAGAACAATTAAAATCATCAGTAAAATCAATTAAAATCATCAGTAAAATCATCATTACATCAACAACATGATAAAAAATCTCTCTCTCAATCATATGCAGTAGAGAAAAAAAGTGCCTTTAACTTTGATTTAAAAATGTTCACATTGGATGCTGACTTCAGCTCCGCTGGCAGTTTGTTCCACTTCTTTGCAGCATAACAACTAAAAGCAGCATCACCATGTTTACTGTGAGCTCTGGGCTCCACTATCTGACCTGTGTCCATAGATCTGAGAGACCTGCTGGGTTCATACCTGACCAACATGTCACTGATGTATTCTGGACCAAACCCATTCACAGATTTATACACCAGCAGCAGAACTTTAAAGTCTATTCTGAGGCTGACTGGGAGCCAGTGTAAAGACTTTAAAACTGGAGTAATGTGCTCTGACCTCTTTGTTCTGGTTAAGACCCGAGCTGCAGCGTTCTGAACCAGCTGTAGCTGTTTGATGCTCTTTTGGGGGATTCCTGTCAGAAGACCATTACAATAGTCCAGTCTGCTGGAGATAAAAGCATGGACCAGTTTCTCCTGATCTTTCTGAGCCATTAAACCTTTCACTCTGGAGATGTTCTTTAGGTGGTAGAAGGCTGTTTTTGTGATAGATTTGATCTGACTGCTGAATGTAAGATCTGAGTCAATCAGAACACCAAGGTTTTTGACTTGGTCTTTAGCTTTTAAAGATCGAGACTCAAGATAATTGCTGACAGCAGTCCTCTTTTCATTGTTACCAAAGACAATCACCTCCGTCTTGTCATGGTTTAGTTGAAGGAAGTTTTCACTCATCCAGCAGTTTACTTTTTCTAAACAGTCACACAACACCTCAATGGGACCATGGTCATCTGGGTTCAGTGATAGATATAGTTGTGTGTCATCTGCATAGCTCTGATAATCAACCTTACAGTTCTGTAAAATTTGTCCTAAAGGAAGCATGTAAAGGTTAAACAGAAGAGGTCCAAGAACAGATCCCTGAGGAACCCCACAGGACATTGGTAATCTGTCAGATTCAAAGTTTCCAATGCTTACAAAATAGCTTCGCTCCTCCAAGTATGACTTAAACCATTGCATTACTTTTCCATTTAGTCCGACCCATGTTTGCAATCTGTGCAACAAAATTGTATGATCTACAGTGTCAAATGCAGCACTTAGATCCAACAGAATGAGAACAGATACTTTTCCTGAATCAGTGTTCAACCTTATGTCATTGATCACTTTGATAAGAGCAGTTTCAGTGCTGTGATGAGAACGAAAACCTGACTGAAATTTATCAAATATTTTGTTGAATGTTAAGAATTGACTCAGTTGGTTGAAGACCACCTTCTCAATGATCTTGGCCATGAATGGAAGGTTGCTGATTGGTCTATAGTTAGCCAGTATAGAGGCATCCAGTGTTCTCTTTTTTAACAGCGGTTTCACAGCAGCTACTTTCAGGGATTTTGGTACGGTGCCTGATTGGAATGATCAGTTAATTATCTGACACAGATCAGTGACAATTGACTTTACAACAGTTTTAAAGAAGTTTGAGGGTATTGTGTCAAGGCAACACGTTGATGGATTCAGCTGCTGAACAGTTTCCTCTATTGTTTTTGGGTTCACTGTAATAAACTCTAACATTGTAATTGACTCATCCCTCAGTGGTTGAAGCTGTTCAAGCTTTTTGTGATTTTGCTGGTTTGTTCTGATGTTTGACCTTATTGATTGTATTTTTTCATTGAAATATACAGCAAATTCATTGCATTTTCCAGCTGACAGTAATTCAGGGGCTATCTGATCTGGGGGGGTTGTGAGCTTTTCAATTACAGAAAACAACGTGCGAGAGTTGTTGACATTTTTGGCAATAATTTCAGAAAAGTATTGCTGCCTTGCTTTGAACAAGCCATCATTGAATTTTCGCAGACTTATTTTGTATAGTTCTAGATGAATTTGGAGTTTTGTTGATCTCCATTTACGCTCAGCTCTTCTACAGTCAGATTTCAAATTCTGCATTATCTCAGTCCTCCTCCAAGGTGTTTTCTGTGTGTTTGGTTTTCTCTTAGTTTTGATTGGAGCCACCACATCTATGACATTACAGACGTTTCTATTATACTCATCCAGAAGATCATCAACTGTCTCAGCACTCAATGTTGGTGTCATTGCTATGGCTTCCATAAACTGTGCACTTGTGTTGTCATTTATGTACCTTTTCTTTAAACACACATAACTAGGGGGAACAGATGTTACAGTCTCTAGGTCAAAAAAGACACAGAAATGATCAGATAGAGCTAAGTCTCTTACATCAACAGCAGAGATATCAACACCTTTAGAGATAACCAGATCCAAAGTGTGACCTTGAGTGTGTGTCGGACCAGTCACATGTTGTGTAAGACCAAAAGTATCCATTAAAGCATACAGTTCTTTGGCAGTATTGTCCATGTTATTGTCTACATGAATATTTAAGTCACCTGTTATTATTAAAAAGTTGTATTCAGTGCATACAACTGACAGCAGTTCAGCAAACTCATCCATGAATTCTCCAGAATATTTTGGGGGTCTATAAATGACTAAAAACAGAACTCTTGAATCACCCTTCAGTAAGAATGACATATATTCAAAGGAGATAAAATCACCAAATGTTATTTCTTTGCACTGAAATATTGATTTAAAAATGGCAGCAACTCCACCACCTTTCCTGCAAGTACGACACTTATTGAAATAAATAAAGTCTTGTGGCGCACTTTCATTGAGAACAGTATTACTGATACCATCATTCAACCATGTTTCATTAAGAAATAAAAAGTCCAAGTGATGTGTCAAAATAAAATCATTAATTATTAGTGACTTGTTAACAAGAGATCTAACATTAAGAAGAGCTAATTTTAAAGACTTTACTGGAGACACTGGTGGACTTTTTGGATGACATGTTATAGGAGTCAAATTTTTATCTCTATAAAGCTTTTTGCTTTTCTTTAATTTCACAATTTTACCTGTGTTACCTGTCACCACAGGAATTAAAGAAGCTGCATTAACTCCATAAGGCCCTGACTTTTTCTGGTTGTTCCTAAACATAGAGCTATTGCAGTCTGGACCCAGCACACATCAGGCCTGTGTCGCTCTAAGTTGAACACAGCTGGCCTGAGGAGAAGAGTGATCCTGAGCCTGGTATCTTCGAGGAGGGATGGGTGGTGCAGATTGACCATGGTGGGGTAAAGGGTGGGGTGTTAGTCTTGTGCCAGCCAGAACCAGCTCGTTCATCTGGGCAGTTAAATCCAAGAAGGCAGGGGTAGGAGAGAAGCTGGATGAGGTGGAAGTAGGTGAATTTTGGGGTGAAGCAGGTGGGTCCTGAGATGTGGGGGTTGGGTTGACCTCTTCATTTTGGCGATTTTTATTTCTTGCTGGAAGCTCATTGACTCCATGTTCTTTCCTTGTTGTTTTGTTCTCCGATGGTACATGTTGTCCTCTGTCTTTATCAGAACTGATAGCAGTGTGACTGGTGAAGTAAAACAAGTTGGATGTGAAGAGTTTTACTCCAGCCTTGTTTAGACACAGTCCATCTGCTCTAAAAAGATGACGACGTTCCCAAAAAATAGGAAAATTTTCTATAAAATTTAGTGAAAGGGCAGCACAAGCCGAAGACAGAAATTTATTCAAAGAGTAAATCCTTGAGAATTTCAGATCTCCTTTGCGGACTGGAGGTATCGGGCCACTGATGAACACTTTAGGCTGTATACAGCTCACAGTTTTTAGCAGATGGGTGAAATCCAGCTTTAACACCTCAGACTCCTTGGATAAATCATTTAACCCAAAATGAATCACAACATTTTTCAAATGTGGGTAATCTGCAACGATATGCAAGATTTTGTCAGCCAGGTCTGATACTGTGTCATTAGGTAAGCAGATCACTTTCACGTTGCTGCTAAACATCTTCTGAGCATCTTTAACAGAAACGTCTCCCACTATCAGTGTGTGAGGTTGTTGCTTTGGCCTACCATGTCGCTTTTGTTTTCCTGAAGCACTTTCAGTCTTCGCAGTTCCAGAAGGTTGTGTGTTGACCTCATTAGAGCCAGATCCTAGGTCATTCAGCAGTGGGGCGAATCGATTACCCAGTTCTACATGAAACTGGGTTTGTGACTTGGTGATACTCCTGCCTTTAGCAGATGTCCACTTTTGTGCCTGGGCAGACAAGGGAGTTGATGTTGAGGCTGCAGTCTGCGAAGCCAGTGCAGGCCAGTCCGTCTCATTATTGATATCAGGGCGCTTTGCTCGGCCCGTTAGCCTTTGAAGTGGATATGACTTTTTCTTAGGCTTAGCTCCCAGAGTATTCCAGGGAGGACTCACACCTGTTGGCTTATCAACGGGAACAGGATCCTCCCTAGGCCTGATAGCTTTGTTAGCACGGGCTGGTAGCGAGTTAGCTTTATCCACTCCGCTGTTTTGAAACAGCGGCACAGTCGTATCATTATCATATCCACAGTGTCCATTAACCTCAATGTTTACTTGTATTCCTCGCACTGTAGTCTCCAGTTCAGTAATCTTTTGGAGAAGACTGCTGTATTCTGTTGTGGAAAGAGCCTTCAGGTAGACCACAACCCCCCTGCCCCCCCTTACCCAGACGAACACCACCGTGGACTCTTTCTGCTTCCAGGGCACCACCATCACCCAGGACCTCAAGTGGGAACTAACCATCAGCTCCCTCATCAAAAAGGCCCAGCAGAGGATGTACTTCCTGCGACAGCTTAAGAAAGTCAAGCTGCCTGCACAGATGTTGGTGCAGTTCTACACGTCCATCATGGAGTCCATCCTCACCTCCTCCATCACCGTGTGGTACGCTGGGGCCACTGTCAGGGACAAACAAAGACTACAGCGCATTGTGCGCTCTACAGAGAAGGTGATCGGCCACAGCCTTACATCGCTCCAGGACCTGTACGTCGCCAGAACCCGGGGGCGTGCAGGTTGGATCACAGCCGACCTTTCTCACCCTGCACACGGACTATTCAAATCCCTCCCCTCAGGCAGGAGGTTACAGTTCATTCAGACCAGAACCTCTCGCCATAAGAACAGTTTCTTCCTCTCTGTTGTTGGACTTATGAACATTATGTAACTCTGCTTCAAACCACAGTCACTTTTACATTCTCTACAAACTTTATACTTAATAATCTGCTATAATCTGGGTCACTTTATAAATCATGTCCTTAATAACCTGCACTGATGACATGTTTACTGTATACATTATTATATTATATTTATTCAGTATATATAATATATTATTATCAGGAAGGTATTATAGCATGCTTTATTCTTATTTTATTTTATTTAATCTATTCTATTCTATTGTTTGCTATTGCATCTTTTTTAAGCACCTGTAAGCCAAAGCAATTTCCTAGTTGTGAATTCTGTTCATCAACAATGGCAATAAAACATTCTGATTCTGATTCTAAATGTTGTCCTTGTCTATGTTAATTTTGTCTTTAACCAATTGAACCTTTAATTCATCACATCACTGATTAAATACTGCAGAGCATTAGGAACAGTTTAAAGAACTATTTACATTTCTTTTTCAAATCAGGTCCTATTACCTCCGTACAACCCCAGTGATGACAGGACCTCATTATACAACAGAGAGCATAGTGTGTGTGTGTGTGTGTGTGTGTGTGTGTGTGTGTGTGTGTGTGTGTGTGTACCTGACTGCTGGTTGTATCTGTTCTTTATCAGAGAGCAGATATCAGTGATGGCGTCGCTGTCTGAACTTTTCAAACGAACCTGGAGAAGAAAATGAGAACTGAGACACACACAGTGTGTGTGTGTGTGTGTGTGTGTGTGTACCTCATAGTACAGGTTGGTCCTGTTGAATGAGCTGCTCACAGTGATTGGTTCCCTCACACTGAGGATGTTGCTACAATCGTTGAGGAGGCTGGTGGAGGCTGTAGCTGTGAGACCAATCAGAGGAACATCTGGGAACTGTCTCTTTAAGATGCCCAGCAGCTTGTAGTCTGCACACACACACACACACACACACACACCATAAACCTGCCACCTCCCTCAGTGGGCTGCTGTGGTCTGTTTTATCACCTGATCTGAAATCGTGTCCCCATTGGCTGCAGCAGTGAACCTCATCCACAGCGATGCGACTCAGCAGCGCCGCCTTGTGGGCTTTTTCTAAACGAGACATGAACAGTTTGCTCTTGGCGATTTTCTCTGGAGTCACGTAGAGAAGTTTGAACGCTGATGAGGGGTCGACCATTCCTGCCAGGACGCTTTTATTCTCCAGCTGATGAAGAGCAAGAGTGAAATGTTACAGTCAGGGAGAGGTCAGAGGTCAGAGGTCAGAGGAAACTGTAACCTTGCTGCTAGAGGCGTTGAGCATGGCGGCAGGAACACCCACAGCCTTCAGAGCCATGAGCTGATCCTCCATCAGAGACACCAGAGGAGTGACCACCAGAGTGAAACCTGGAACACACACACACACAGTTACAATGTGTGTGTGTGTGTGTTTATTATCGTGTAAATCTTGTGCTTGGTAAATGTGTAAAGTGTGTTTGTGGATCGTCCGACTTGTGAATTTATTTTTCAGACAAACGTAACAGTTTTGCTCTGGTTTAATAAAGGTTACAATAGAAAACTTTACACAATTTAAGATTTAAACATGATAATAAATACAAACATGTAAACTGTGTATATATTTGTGAATATTATTCAGACCATAGGTGAGCTATTTTACCCTGAGTGAGGACTGCAGGCAGCTGGTAGCACAGGCTCTTCCCTCCCCCCGTGGGCATCACCACGAACACATCCCTCCCCGACAGCGTGAGGTTAATCGCCCTCAGCTGGAGCTTCCTGAACGTGCTCAGGTGGAAGGAGTCGCTGAGGTGGCGTTGCACGTCAGCTGACCACGAGAAGTCTGAGGACACGGAGCAGAAGCTGGAGGCCACGCCCACTCACACAGGTGCAGGTGCTGCGTACCTGAGCCGTCGTAGTGCTGCAGATCCAGTCTGCAGGATGAGGATGATGATGATGATGAAGGTAAAGCGGCCTCACACGCCTCCTCCAGCTGCTGCAGCAGGAAGTTCCTACGAGACGTCAGATCAGTTTGTTTCTGTAGGAGCTGAGAGAGCTGCAGCTCTACGAGTTCTAGCTCCGCCTCCACAGAGTCAAGCTCCGCCTGCACATCTATAGACAGCACAAAAGATCTATTTTTTATATGTCTGTGACAAAGGACAGGAACAGATCTATTCTTCTACGTCTGTAACTAAGGACAGGAACAGATCTATTCTTATACGTCTGTAACAAAAGATATGAACAGATCTATTCTTATACGTCTGTAACAAAAGATATGAACAGATCTATTCTTATACGTCTGTAACAAAAGATATGAACAGATCTATTCTTATACGTCTGTAACTAAGGACAGGAACAGATCTATTCCCTATACGTCTATACCAAAGGATAGGAAGAGATCTATTCTGTGTGTCACTGATCTTTACTCACCGTTGTTTCCATTGTCCATCGTCGTTCCCACAGAGACTCTTTGTGTTTACAAACACATGAGATAACAGGAAGTAGCGGATAAAAGAAAGAAAAAAACCCCAAAAAACTCAGAAAATGATCTACATGTAATTTATTAATCCTGTGGGAAGAGGAAAAAACACGACTTTATCTCATCAGATGAATTAAATCAGTGAACAACGTCTGTCTGTATTTGGGTCTGTGAGCCACGGGTTGAACAAAAACTGTTCTACAAACAGATTAATGTCGTTAATACTAAGTATCTGATAAACAGTCTGACACGCACAAATAAATGAATTAAAGGACGTGTTTCTCACTGAATGATGAGCTGCTTAGTGTTTCTTCTTCTGCTGTTGAATAACGTGCTGTAAGCTGGCCTTTTTCTTCTTCTTCTGCTTTTACAGCGGGTTGAGGAAGGCTTTGGCTTTTTACCGCCCCCTCTGGTCAATAAAATAAAACTTTCCTTTAAATAGCTCTATTCAGAGATCTAAAATGTATTATTTTGATACATAATGATGGTGTTAATTTCTATTTATATTTGAAATAGTTTTTAATTAAAACAAATAATGAATTGTGGCTGATTTTACCGGAAGTGACGCTATCCAGAGAAGTGTTTCCGGAAGACGTGGCCGTCGCTGCAGTGCAGCTGTGATCGGATTTAACTGAAACTCCAGCCGTGATCGGATTGTGTGATCGGATCGTCTGTCACCATGATCTCCCTCACAGACTCTCAGAGTAAGAAGTGTTTGTGAGGTTGTGACCGAGTGGAGAAGCTAACTAACTTAGCCGTTAGCATCAGTGCTGTGTTTATATCACTTTATTTTATTAGTTGACACTTTTAATAAAACACAAACACAAAATTAAACTAAGGTCTCTAACTTATGGTTCAACTTGGCTAAAAAAAGAAAAAGAAACTGTGCTTTTATTTTGAAGGGGGCTTATTTACACTTACTGCACAATTAAAAATAAGTTCTTAATTTGTCCAAAACAACTTTTTCCATTACATGAATACCTATTTATAATAATAATATAAATTATTTTACATTTGAACTTGTTTTTCTTTTTTATTGTGTGAATAAAAACTGCTGCTTATGTTGAACTCTTATTTTGTGTTGTTAATTAAAGGCAGTGGCTATCCGTACGGTTGCTGTATCAATATATCAATATTCTATCTGTACGCAGCGCCTCTAAAAAATACTGATTATATATAATATTTGTATGTATTTATGTAATATTTAATGTATAAGTGCGTGTGTGTATAAGTGCGTGTGTGTATGTGTGTATAAGTGCGTGTGTGTATAAGTGTATAAGTGTATGTGTGTATAAATGTTTGTGTGTATAAGTGTGTGTATGTGTGTATAAATGCGTGTGTGTATTAGTGTATGTGTGTATAAGTGTGTGTGTATAAATGTATGTGTGTATAAGTGTGTGTGTATAAATGTATGTGTGTATAAGTGTGTGTGTGTATAAGTGTGTGTGTATAAATGTATGTGTGTATAAGTGCGTGTGTATATGTGTGTATAAGTGCGTGTGTGTATTAGTGTATGTGTGTATAAGTGTGTGTATTAAGTATGTGTGTATAAGTGTGTGTGTATAAATGTATGTGTGTATAAGTGTGTGTGTATAAGTGTCTGTGTGTATAAGTGTATGTGTGTATAAGTGCGTGTGTGTATGTGTGTATAAGTGCGTGTGTGTATTAGTGTGTGTGTGTGTGTGTGTATTAGTGTATGTGTGTATAAGTGTGTGTGTATAAATGTATGTGTGTATAAGTGCGTGTGTGTATGTGTGTATAAGTGTCTGTGTGTATAAGTGTATGTGTGTATAAGTGCGTGTGTATGTGTGTATAAGTGTCTGTGTGTATAAGTGCGTGTGTGTATAAGTGCGTGTGTGTCTGTGTGTATAAGTGTATGTGTGTATAAGTGTATGTGTGTATAAGTGCGTGTGTGTATGTGTGTATAAGTGTATGTGTGTATAAGTGCGTGTGTGTATAAGTGTATGTGTGTATAAATGCGTGTGTGTATTAGTGTATGTGTGTATAAGTGTGTGTGTATAAATGTATGTGTGTATAAGTGTGTGTGTATAAATGTATGTGTGTATAAGTGCGTGTGTGTATAAGTGCGTGTGTGTCTGTGTGTATAAGTGTATGTGTGTATAAGTGCGTGTGTGTATGTGTGTATAAGTGTATGTGTGTATAAGTGCGTGTGTGTATAAGTGTATGTGTGTATAAATGTATGTGTGTATAAGTGTGTGTGTATAAATGTATGTGTGTATAAGTGTGTGTGTATAAATGTATGTGTGTATAAGTGCGTGTGTGTACGTGTGTATAAGTGCGTGTGTGTATTAGTGTATGTGTGTATAAGTGTGTGTGTATTAGTGTATGTGTGTATAAGTGTGTGTGTATAAGTGTATGTGTGTATAAATGCGTGTGTGTATTAGTGTATGTGTGTATAAGTGTGTGTGTATAAGTGCGTGTGTGTATTAGTGTATGTGTGTATAAGTGCGTGTGTGTATAAGTGCGTGTGTGTGTGTATAAGTGTCTGTGTGTATAAGTGTATGTGTGTATAAGTGTATGTGTGTATAAGTGTGTGTGTGTATAAGTGCGTGTGTGTATAAGTGCGTGTGTGTATGTGTGTATAAGTGTATGTGTGTATAAGTGCGTGTGTGTATAAGTGCGTGTGTGTATGTGTGTATAAGTGTCTGTGTGTATAAGTGTCTGTGTGTATAAGTGCGTGTGTGTATGTATGTATAAGTGTATGTGTGTATAAGTGTGTGTGTGTATAAATGTACAGTATGTGTGTATAAGTGTGTGTATGTATGTGTGTATAAGTGTATGTGTGTATAAGTGCGTGTGTGTATAAGTGTGTGTGTGTGTATAAGTGTGTGTATGTATGTGTGTATAAGTGTATGTGTGTATAAGTGTGTGTATGTATGTGTGTATAAGTGTATGTGTGTGTGTGTGTATGTATGTGTGTATAAGTGTGTGTATGTGTGTGTATAAGTGCGTGTGTGTACGTGTGTATAAGTGTCTGTGTGTATAAGTGTATGTGTGTATAAGTGCGTGTGTGTATGTGTGTATAAGTGTCTGTGTGTATAAGTGTATGTGTGTATAAGTGTCTGTGTGTATAAGTGTATGTGTGTATAAGTGCGTGTGTGTATAAGTGTGTGTATGTATGTGTGTATAAGTGTATGTGTGTATAAATGTACAGTATGTGTGTATAAGTGTGTGTATGTATGTGTGTATAAGTGTATGTGTGTATAAGTGCGTGTGTGTGTAAGTGTGTGTGTGTATAAATGTACAGTATGTGTGTATAAGTGTGTGTATGTATGTGTGTATGTGTGTATAAGTGCGTGTGTGTATAAGTGTGTGTGTGTATAAGTGTGTGTATGTATGTGTGTATAAGTGTGTGTGTATAAGTGCGTGTGTGTACGTGTGTATAAGTGTATGTGTGTATAAGTGTATGTGTGTATAAGTGTATGTGTGTATAAGTGTCTGTGTGTATAAGTGTATGTGTGTATAAGTGTATGTGTGTATAAGTGCGTGTGTGTATGTGTGTATAAGTGTCTGTGTGTATAAGTGTGTGTGTGTATAAGTGTATGTGTGTATAAGTGTCTGTGTGTATGTGTATAAGTGCGTGTGTGTATGTGTGTATAAGTGTATGTGTGTATAAGTGTATGTGTGTATAAGTGTCTGTGTGTATAAGTGTGTGTGTATGTGTGTATAAGTGTATGTGTGTGTGTGTATACGTGTATGTGTATAAGTGTGTGTGTATGTGTGTATAAGTGTGTGTGTGTATGTGTATACGTGTATGTGTGTATAAGTGTGTATGTGTGTATAAGTGTATGTGTGTATAAGTGTGTGTGTGTATAAGTGTATGTGTGTATAAGTGTATGTGTGTATAAGTGTGTGTGTGTATGTGTATGTGTGTATAAGTGTGTGTGTATAAGTGTCTGTGTGTATAAGTGCGTGTGTGTATGTGTGTATAAGTGTATGTGTGTATAAGTGTGTGTGTCATTCAGGGAAGACTTCAGCTTTAGTCCATACACCAGATTTGTTTGACGCCCCACCTCCTGAGTCTACAGACTCAGTAATGATGTCATCAGTCCTACTTGATGTCATCAGCCCTACCTCACCTCTACAGTGATGATGTCATCAGTCCTACATCTACAGTGATGATGTCATCAGTCCTAGTTTACATTGATGATGTCATCAGTCCTAGTTTACATTGATGATGTCATCAGTCCTACTCTCTACAGTGATGATGTCATCAGTCCTACCTTCAAACACAACCTGATTGGGCCATCCATGAAAAAGCTTCTTACCCTCCCACTTTTCTATAGAAACACATACTTCCTGTGGGCGCTGACCTAGTTCTAGTTCAAATAAAATGCAGTAAAAAATATATTTGAACGTCATGTCTCTGGGGTTGCCAGATATTTGCAATATAAAAATGGGGTCATGGGCTAAAAAAGGTTGGGAACCACAGGTTTGAAGTGTGTCTTGTTGTGTTGCAGAGATCGGAATGGGTCTGACGGGCTTTGGCCTCTTCTTCCTCTTCTTTGGGATGATCCTGTTCTTTGATAAAGCTCTGCTCGCCATCGGGAACGTGAGTCTGTAAAAAAGTTATTCTTCTGTGTGTAACTGAGAAACAAAAGCTGATTG
This sequence comes from Gouania willdenowi, assembly GCF_900634775.1. NCBI lineage: Eukaryota > Metazoa > Chordata > Actinopteri > Blenniiformes > Gobiesocidae > Gouania > Gouania willdenowi. The sequence goes on from NC_041049.1 coordinate 927,380, forward strand.
TGACAAGATTTAATGCTGTAGAACTCAAGGCCCGGGGGCCCAATCTGGCCCTTTGGAGCATCCAATCCGGTCCGCAGGAAAAAATAAGAATGAAAGAGTAAACATGAGTCATTGTGTAAATGAAACTAAACATTTGAAGGCTACAGTTTTCACATGATTCCAGTCATTTTTAATGTTAAACAATTCACACTTTCCCTTATTAAGTAAAAATTGGTCACAAAATCTAGGAAATGTAAAGTGTAGACCCTGTGATATTTGTCAATTATTGATTGGATATTGTCAGTTTCTTACATATTTAGTAGGAGTGTGTATTGTCTGGCATCTGGCATTATGATTCATATCCCGATAGGTCACAATGGGATACGATATATCCCGATATTAAAAATAAGGCGATTAATGCAAAAAAGATTTTTTATATATATATGACTTAAGAAACAACTTATCTGTACATTTCTACACCTTCATGAGAAGGTAAAAAAAAAATAACCTCAGACATCAATCAATCAATCAATCAATCAATCAATCAATCAATCAATCAATCAATCTTTTATTTGTATAGCGCCAAATCATAACCAATGGTATCTCAAGACACTTTACAGTAGAGCAGTCTTAAGGACGGACTCTTCATTTTATGGATACACACATATGCATATATACGTATATACACATACATATGTATCCCACACCTAACATGAATTCATCATGGCGGCAAGGAAAACCTTCTGTTAAGCAGCAGGAACCTTGTGTGGATCACATTCCTATGATGAACAGCCATCCACGTTATGCTGTGTTGGGTGTGTGCAGAGGAAAGGGTGGAGACAGAGTTGTTGAGACTCTGTAACTCCACACTGAGGATCCCACGGACCTGCAAGACAAAAGCCAGAAGGAGAACAGGAGCAAACACACAAGGGAAGAAGCAGACATAGAGGGAGTGTTAGAGAGAGGAATGGGACCCTCTCCGGTCCCTCTCTAACCTAAATGACCTCTCTCTTAACGCCCTCTCCAACCTGTCTCCAACCGAGCATGCCAGACCCCCCTCCCCGGCAGTCTATGCCTATTGCATCTTAACTATGAGCTATGAGCTGGTTCCTAACTAAAAGCTTTACCAAAGAGGAATGTTTTGAGCCTAACCTTAAAGGTAGAGAGGGTGTCTGCCCCCCGAACCGTGGTTGGTAGATGGTTCCAGAGAAGTGGGGCCTGATAACTGAAAGCTCTTCCTCCTATACTACTTTTAGAGATGAATGGAACAACGAGTAGTCCAGCATTTTGAGAGCGTAGTGTTCTGGGGGGATTGTATGGCACTACAAGCTCTTTGAGATAGGCTGGTGCCTGTCCATTTAGGGCTTTATAAGTGAGAAGAAGAATCTTGAATTCTATTCTATATTTTATGGGAAGCCAATGCAGAGAGGCTAATACAGGAGTAATGTGATCTCTTCTCCTAGTTTTAGTCAGTACACGTGCTGCAGCATTTTGAACCAGCTGAAGTGTCTTAAGCGACTTGCTCGGGCAGCCTGCTAAAAGAGAATTACAATAATCCAGTCTAGAGGTAACAAAAGCATGGACTAGTTTTTCGGCGTCGCCCTGAGACAGGATAGATCTGATTTTAGCAATGTTACGGAGATGAAAGAAGGCAGTTCTTGAAGTTTGTTTTATGTGAGAGTTGAAGGATAAATCCTGATCAAATAGAACCCCAAGGTTTCTAACAGTTGTGCTTTGTGCCAGAGTAATGCCATCTAGGGCAGTTAGGCTAGCATAGGTTTCTCTAAGGTGTCGTGGGCCCAGTACAATGACCTCAGTCTTGTCTGAGTTGAGAAGAAAAACATTTTGGTCCATCCAGGCCCTAATGTCCTTTAGACAGGCCTCAAGTTTAGATAGCTGATTTGTCTCACCTGGCTTCATTGATACATACAGTTGGGTATCATCAGCATAGCAGTGAAAGTTAACAGCGTATTTTCTCATAACATTACCAAGGGGGATCATATAGATACAGAAGAGGATTGGACCTAGCACAGAGCCCTGAGGAACCCCGTAGCTTACTTTAGTGTACACAGAAGATCTATTATTCATGTGTACAAACTGGTACCTATCAGATAGGTAGGACTTAAACCAGTTTAGGGCAGTCCCTGTGATTCCAAGTAATTTCTCTAATCTCTCTAGTAGAATATAGTGATCTATAGTGTCAAAAGCTGCACTAAGATCTAATAAAACCAGCACTGAGAGTCGTCCTTCATCTGAAGCCCAGAGTAGATCATTAGTTACTTTAACTAAAGCAGTCTCTGTGCTGTGTTGAGCTCTAAAACCTGACTGGAAGTCCTCGAACAGGCTGTTGTTTTGAAGGAAGTCACAGAGCTGAGCCGCCACAACTTTCTCAAGAATCTTTGAAATAAAAGGAAGATTAGATATAGGCCTGTAGTTTGCTAAAGTGCTGGAATCAAGAGTAGGTTTTTTGAGAAAGGGTTTGATTACAGCTACTTTAAAGGACTGTGGCACGTAGCCTATTGATAGGGATATATTTATTGTCTCCAACAAAGATGGGCAGACCAGGGGAACAACTTCTTTAAACAGCTTAGTTGGGATCGGATCTGAAAGGCAGGTCGATGGTTTGGAGGATGAAATAATAGAGTTAAGTTCCTGAAGTCCTATATGTGTGAAACAGTTTAGGTTAGGCCTGTTTACATTTAATGGTACAGCAGGCCCAGGTGAAGGCAGGGAGTGGCTAATTTTATCTCTAATCTTGTGAATTTTATCGTTAAAAAATGTCATAAAGTCCTCACAGCTGAGGACTAGAGGAATCATGGGCTCAATAGAGCTCTGACTTTGTGTTAGCCTGGCTACAGTGCTGAAAAGGTACCTCGGATTATTTTTATTTTCTTCAATTAGTGAGGAGTAGTATGTAGATCGACTATGTCGTAAGGCTGTCATGTATTTACTATGGCTTTCTTGCCAGAGTATTCGTGACTCCTCTGTTTTATTGGAGCGCCACATTCTCTCTAATTTACGGGTTGTTTGTTTGAGTGTGTGAGTTTCAGAGCTAAACCACGGAGCTTTCCTCTGACGTTTAATAGTTTTTTCCCTCAATGGGGCAATTGAGTCCAAGGTGGATTTTAGTAGACTAGCAGAGCTATCGACAAGCAGATCCAGTTGAGAGGGGTTATAATTAATATCATAGTTATTTATTGGATGGTGCACTGAGTTTAAGGCAGCAGGAATGGCCTCTTTAAATTTAGCCACAGCACTATTGGATAGATTTCTACTCATAACTATTTTATTGCACAGTGCGAGATCCTCTAGGATAATGTTAAAAGATATTAAAAAGTGATCTGATAGCAGAGGATTTTCAGGGTAGACTTTTAGTTCATTAATATCAAGGCCATATGTTAGAACAAGATCAAGAGTATGATTTAAATGATGAGTAGCTTCATTAATAGTTTGAAAAAAGCCAACTGAGTCTATTAGGGACATAAAGGCTGAGCTCAGGCTATCACTATCTTTGTCCACATGGATATTAAAATCTCCTACTATCAGTATTTTATCAGAACTGAGGACTAAGTTTGATATAAACTCAGAGAATTCTGATAGAAATTCAGAATAAGGGCCTGGAGGATGGTAAATTATCACAAATAAGACTGGCTGGCAGGTTTTTGATTTGGTATGAGATAAATTTAGAACCAGGCTTTCAAAGGAAGTGTAACTGGCCTTTGGTTTAGGATAGATTAGGAGAGAGGAATGATAAATAGCTGCTACACCACCTCCACGGCCTATGTCTCGTGGCATATGAGTATTTAAATGACTGGGAGGAGTGGCTTCATTTAAACTAACATATTCATCTTGATACAGCCATGTTTCAGTTAAACAGAATAAATCAAAGTTATTTTCTGAGATAAGGTCATTTACTAGTAGAGATTTGGATCTCAGTGATCTAATATTTAATAGAGCACATCTAATGCTTTTATGTTTTGGTGTTTCTAGATTTGAGATTTTAATTTTTTTCAGATTTTTATAATTGATAGCTCTTTTATTTGATTTTATGTTAAAATCATGTGAAATATGGGTCGGGGGACAGACACCGTCTCTATAAAATAATATTCATCACCATCACAACAGTTGTCATGGCGATGAACACAGCTATCATAATAGCAATGGGAGGGAAACTGTCCTAAGGCAAGCGCAGAGGGGCGTGGAGGACTCCGCCTCTGTAACATGGTCTCATTCATGAGATGTCATAACAGTGACTGTGCCATGTTTTCTGATAGTAGAGATGCTCCCTCCAAAGTAGGATGGATTCCATCTCTTCCTATCAGGTTCGGTTTTCCCCAGAAGGATCTCCAATTATCAATGAAGCCCACCTCGTTTTCTGGACACCACCTCGATAGCCAGCGGTTAAATGATGACATGCTATAGGCTATACATGTCATCACTGGTCAGATTTGGTAAGGGACCAGAGAAAATTACGGAGTCCGACATTGTTTTAGCATAAGCACAAACTGATTCAATGTTCACTTTGGTTGCTTCCGACTGACGACGTCGGGAGTCATTAGTGCCGACATGGAGGACTATCCTATCAAACTTACGATTACTCTTTGCCAGCAACTTTAGATTTGATTCTATGTCGCCCGCTCTGGCCCCTGGGATGCACCTCACGATGCCCGCTGACTTCGCTAGCTTCACGTTTCTCACTATGGAGTCGCCAATTATCAGAGTTTGTTCCCCGGTGAGTGTGTTGTCCTCACAGAGGGGGGAGAACCTGTTTGAGACGTGAACATGGTGGTGTCCCGAGCGGCTTTTTGACCTTCGACTATGCTTACCACGGACAGTAACCCACTCATTGCTGGCCGGGGGGGAGGCTAAGCTAGAGCTAGCGCTAGCACGGTCCGCACCGGCTAGGTCCTGCTTGCTAGCTTCGGTTTTGGTATCAGGGGTGCGGAACCGCTTCTCCAGATTGTTGATCCTCGCCTCCATATCTAACAGTACGCTACACTTTATGCAACTACCATTGTCCCTAAAGGAGGACGAGGAGTAACTAAACATCTGACACACCGGGCAGGAGAGCGGAGGGGAGGAGAGAGAAGCCATAGGTGCTAATTTTAAGCTAAGCTAAGCTAAGGACAAAAGGAAGTTTAAAGGAGATTACACTGCCTCTAAGAGGCGAGATTGCTTTTTACTTAACCTTCGTACATTTAACTGTACGGTAAAAAATTAAAACAAGTGTTTTCAAGGCTAAAATATCAATGATAACAAGTTTGATTAGAGTTAGCAGAACACAGTAGTAGAGCGCTGCAAGCAGCGGTAGAGTGTAAACAGGAAATGATCGATACGTCACCACGTCACCAGCCACCATCACATAACTGAGGTTTATGTCTAGAACAATAAATAAATACAGAAAGTTAGAACTTTCTTTTCAGAATTTATTGAAAAAAATCATGCAATGTAATATCGTGATATATTGCCGAATCGGTTTTTTTCAACACCCCTAATATTTAGTATTTTTTGTATAAAAATGTACTAATTCAGTTGTAGATATCAGTCCCTCTAAATACACAAATTCAAAGAAATTCCACAATATTTGCAGAGCTCACAGACATTTTTAATCCCAAATTGTTTAAATAACTCTCAATTTGTACAAAATTTAGCAATTTTCCCTCAAAGTATTCCACAAAATTTCCCAAAAATAAATGAGAATTTTTACCGAAATGTAAGAGATCCTGAAATCTGTCACTTATTGCTTGGATATTGTTGGTTCCTAATAAATACTTTATGTGTCATTTAATTGTGGAAGCGCAAACTTGTGCTCTTTTTCCTGCCTAAAATCCTCGGCCCACTTGAGATCAAACTGGTCCATATTTGGCCCCTGAACCTAAATTAGTTTAACACCCCAGCTTTAATTAGGTTATTAAGTTATGAGAAGATCATTAGATGTTTTTTCCTCATTCAGTAGAATCACCATGATTTCATTCTTCTCTCATTCCTGTGTTTCCCGTGTGTTTCCTGTGTGTTTCCCGTGTGTTTCCTGTGTGTGTTTCCTGACTTTTTTTCCCGTGTGTTTCCTGTGTGTGTTTCCTGACTTTTTTTCCCGTGTGTTTCCTGTGTTTCCCGTGTGTTTCCTGACTTTGTTTCCTGTGTGTGTTTCCTGTGTGTTTCCCGTGTGTTTCCCGTGTGTTTCCTGTGTGTCTTTCCCGTGTGTTTCCTGACTTTGTTTCCTGTGTGTGTTTCCCGTGTGTGTTTCCTGTGTGTGTTTCCCGTGTGTTTCCTGTGTGTTTCCCGTGTGTTTCCTGTGTGTTTCCCGTGTGTTTCCTGTGTGTTTCCCGTGTGTTTCCTGACTTTGTTTCCTGTGCGTTTCCTCTACAGATCCTGTTCGTCGCAGGTCTGGCGTTCGTCATCGGCCTAGAGAGAACGTTCCGGTTCTTCTTCCAGAAGCAGAAGATGAAGGCCAGTGGCTTCTTCCTGGGGGGGGTGATGGTGGTTCTGATGGGCTGGCCCGTGGTCGGCGTCCTGCTGGAGATCTACGGATTCTTCCTGCTCTTCAGGTGCGAGGGGGGGTGACCCCGCCCTTTGACCTCTGACCTTAGGATGAAACAAAAGTCAATATTCAACTTCCTAAACAAGTAAATTAATAAATCCCCTTCAAAATAAAAGAAGAGAACAAGAACTAAAACAATGTCAGGTGACTGACTGTTGACTTTTAGGTTTAGTTTTGCGGTGTTACGGTCCAAATAGTAACCAAACAAACTGGTTCCTCTAGTCACATATGTTCAAGTTTTTGCTTAACTTTTTATTTGGATTTATGTGTGTATTTGTTACCAGTTATGTGGCTTAATGCGTTGCTCCTATTGGCCAACAAGCTTTTCTACAACTTGAATCTGTCCAGTGATCAGATAATTCTACACTAAGGGTGTAGGAAAAAATAAATTTGGCAATATATTGCAATATTTCACTGCACAAATATCATATAGATCCAAAAAATATCCAAATAATTTTTTTTTTATCATGTTTTTAATGAAAAAACAACATTTAATCTCGCTAACATTAGCATTGCATGTAAACTCCCGGTCACTAGGTGTCAGTGAACGCACCATCAGACCTTGTTAAACTACTCACTCCTCAATGACTTTTAGCTTTATTTTATAAAACATATTGGACACTTTGATAGATGCATGTGGTTCGTTTTTAGTCCAGAATTTAAGAGCTGAACAGAATCAGAATCTGTTGGAGAAGCAAAAATTAAACTTTTTTTAAAAGTGTAATTTGATAAACAAACCACTTGATTTTTATATTTGTTTGAATTCCAGTTACTTACCATTTACTTGTTCTCACAAGTTTAAAAACAATGAAATAAATTGTATTTCATACTATTTTGTACTTGAAAAGGTGAAATTTGTAATTATTGATATTGTGATATACCTTGATGTATATTGAATTGTTTAATATCGAGATATATTGTATCGTGACTCATATCATATTGTCAGATTCATGGTAATGTACAGCCCTACTACCTATAATCTGAGCTGCTGTTCCTTGTGTGTCGCACTGACTGCTTTTTATGTGAGGAACTTCATTAATTATAAGAAATATCACATTGATCACTTCCTGGGCCTATGAGAGTAGCAGAGCATCAGTGAGGGGCGTGTCTAACCTGGTCCAGAGTTAGCATTAGCATTAGCTGCTGTATAACTGTGATCTCTGTGGCTCCTCCTCCTCCTGCAGAGGTTTCTTCCCAGTGGTCGTTGGTTTCATCAGAAGAATACCAGTGCTCGGCTCCATCCTCAACCTTCCCTTCATCAGTGCAGTGAGTGAGGGCACGTGCACACTCACACACACACACACACGTGCACACTCACACACACACGTGCACACACACACACGTGCACACACGTACACACACACGTGCACACTCACTCACACACACACACACATGCACACTCACTCACTCACACACACACACAAACACACACACACACGTGCACACACACGTGCACACTCACTCACACACACACACTCACACACGCACACACACACACACACACGTGCACACTCACTCACACACACACACACACACACGTGCACACTCACTCACACACACACACACACACACACACACACACACACACACGTGCACACTCACACACACATGCACACACACACACACGTGCACACTCACTCACACACACACACACGTGCACACACACACACACACACGTGCACACTCACTCACACACACACACACGCGTGGACACACACACACACACACGTGCACACTCACTCACACACACACACACGCGTGGACACACACACACACACACGTGCACACTCACTCACACACACACACACGCGTGGACACTCACACACACACGTGCACACTCACTCACACACACACACACGTACACTCACACACACACGTGCACACTCACTCACACACACACACACACACACTCACACACACACACACACACACAGTGGTAAAAAAGTGTCAATAATGGCTTAAAAGTGTCAGAAATGAGGGGTAATGTAATTTAAAAAGTAAGAATAATTAAACTGATACACTAATAGACATGACAAGTGGTGAATGTGGTTAAATTGGCAAAAAATAAGCATGAAATCTGGTGAAAAGAGGTTAAAAGTGACAATAATGTGTCAACATATGTGACATTCGGTGTAAAAATGGTAGAAATGGTTTATAAGTGCTGAACATGTCTGGAAAGTTAAAAATGTGGAGAAAAGTCATTAAAATGTGATGTAGAAGTGTCAGAAATTGGATAAATGTAGCAAAAATACATTAAAAGGAGCAAAAATATGGCAAGAAAAAGTGATGAAAATAGATTTAAATATGGTGAGTTTGGTGGAGATGTAGAAAAAGGGCAAAAATGGGCTCAAATTGTTCAGAAATGTGAAGGCATCTTGGGGACCCCCTCCCAAATGGGGTCCTGGCCCCAAGGTTGAGAACCCCTGCCTTGGAAGATGAAAAAAATAATATTTTTATTACAAACTGAACTTATGTAATGATGTTACGTAATTAGAATAAAAAAGGTAATTATTCCACGACAGTTTACATTCAGAAATATGACGTAATTATTATGTTTGTGTGTATTATTACTAGCATTAGCATTAGATTAGCATTTGAAAGATTATTTGATATTATTCTGATGCGTGTCTGTCTTCTTGTTTCAGTATGTTGACAAAGCCAGTGAGAGCAACACCATGGTATAACGTCTGCGCAGACACAGGCACAGACTGCGGCTGCAGCTGCATGTTTTTCTACGACCGTGGGAAAGAACTGGAACATCTTTGTGTTGTTAGCACCTGAGCTTCTGGTTGACGTGGACTATCTCTGTGATGATTTCTGGCTCTGTGCATTTTATTACAGCAGGTGGAAAAACAGGCCACGTGGGGACGATCTTCTTCTTATTTAAACGTTAACAGACGCTGTGAATCCGACTCATTGATCTGAAACGTTCCCGTGTGCGTGCCTTTAATTTAAGACCAATGTTTATTTATGGGAATAAATCCTTCATGAGGAGCTTTTTTCCCCAACGGCTGGGTCTCACAGGACCTTCATCACAGAACATTTGGGGGGAGGGGTCTGTTTCACTACCGTAACTGTTGGATTAAAGATGCAATGATTATTATTAATAAATCATTTTGTAAAACCCTGAGCAGGATGTTTAAAGGCTCTAGTGCACATCTGTGAAAATAAAGGTCCCAGAGAGCGGGGACCCTCCAAAATAAAGGTTCCAGAGAGCGGGGACCCTCCAAAATAAAGGTTCCAGAGAGCGGGGACCCTCCAAAATAAAGGTTCCAGAGAGCGGGGACCCTCCAAAATAAAGGTTCCAGAGAGCGGGGACCCTCCAAAATAAAGGTTCCAGAGAGCGGGGACCCTCCAAAATAAAGGTTCCAGAGAGCGGGGACCCTCCAAAAATAAAGTTCCCAGAGAGCGGGGACCCTCCAAAATAAAGGTTCCAGAGAGTGGGGACCCACCAAAATAAAGGTCCCAGAGAGCGGGGACCCACCAAAATAAAGGTCACAGAAAGCGGGGACCCTCCAAAATAAAGGTCCCAGAAAGCGGGGACCCTCCAAAATAAAGGTTCCAGAGAGTGGGGACCCACCAAAATAAAGGTCCCAGAGAGCGGGGACCCACCAAAATAAAGGTCACAGAAAGCGGGGACCCTCCAAAATAAAGGTCCCAGAAAGCGGGGACCCTCCAAAATAAAGGTTCCAGAAAGCGGGGACCCTCCAAAATAAAGGTCCCAGAGAGCGGGGACCCACCAAAATAAAGGTCACAGAAAGCGGGGACCCTCCAAAATAAAGGTCCCAGAAAGCGGGGACCCTTTATTCTTTTTATTTGTTAAATTAAAATAATTACTTTAATTTGATGATCAGACTTTATTTCTTCACGCGTTTTCTCTATAAAACTAAACAATAATGACGTCAGTATTAAAGTTAATCATAACGTGGGAAAAAATGATTAAAGTAATTATAGTGAATTAATACATCAATAAAGCCCTTCAGAATAAAAGCACAAAAAAGCAACTGTTATTAAGTAATTACAGTGATGATGATGATGATGATGATGAGAGGAGGATGAAGGTGGGAGTTTATAAAAGGAAAGTCATGTGAGCAGCTCATCCTCACACCTCCCACAGACACACACACACACACACACACAAGATAAAAGTCGACAACATGAACAAATGTGAAGTTTAGGAACTACACAATGAGACAACAATACACAACATGTTACACAACAATAACAGTGTGTGTTTGAGTGTGTGTGTGTTTGAGTGTCGGTGTGTTACGTGTGCAGATGTGTAATGAATTAAACATGCTTGTTGTCATGGCGACGCTCTGAATAAAAGCTTTTCTCTCATGTTAATCACACCTTGTCGCTTTGTTCCCTGAACTTTGTCTGCCAGGGTTTGGATCTCTGAACCTTGTCTGTTAGTATTTTATTCCCCGAGTGTTGTCTGTCAGGGTTCGTCTCAATGACAGTTGTCTGTATTTTATTCTCTGAACTTTGTCAAACTCTTTTTCCCTGAGTGTTGTCTGTCAGGGTTTGAGTCCCTGAGTGCTGTCTGTTCCCTGAGTGTTGTCTGTCAGGGTTCATCTCAATGACAGTTGTCTGTCATGGTTTTTTCCCCCAATCTTTGTCTCTCAGGAGGGCAGCATTACTGCAGGCTGTCAGCCAATCACAGAGCAGCAGTCTTTTTATAGACGAAGGAGGAAAAAGTTTATCAGTGAGACGCAGACGAAGACGAGACGAAGAGCATCGTTACCTCCAGGAGGCGAGTGATTGATTGTTGCATGTATTTGTTTATTGTGCTTTGGTCTGATCTCACTCTGACTTCTGTGTGATTTTTAAAGTTGAATCTTTAATTTCTGCTGACGTTGGTGGATCTTTATCTGATGATGGATCTGTTCATTTCAGCTCGTTATGAATTCTCAGCGTGTGATTGGCTGATGTTAATCAGCATCACTTTAGCAGATCTCAGAGACATGATCAGCTCTAGATCTAGATTATTATTATTAATAAATAATAATCTGATTGGATGAGTGAGGAATGATGTCAGGGTTTGTTACGTCTACATTTATAGATAGATGGATAGATATTAATCCCAAGGATAATCAAAAGTATTGATCAGCTACACAGATGCCAAAAAGCAGGTTAGTAAAAACAATAACTAATATAACAGGTTAGTAACACATACAGTACAATAATAATAATAGTCAGATCAGACACAGCTGGTGTCGAGGAGAATTAGTTTTGAAAGAGTTTTGTTAGTTTTTATTCTTAAATTTAATTGATTTTAGTTATTTCAGTTTGTTTTGGGGGATTATGAGCTTTTTTCTGTCATTTCAGGTCATTTTCTGTTGTTTTTTAATCACTATTGGTTGGATTGGATTCATTGTTGTGATTTTTGGAACACGCACACACACACACAGAAACACACACACACACTTCATTCATTATCACCTGCTGCAAATGAACACCTTTAAGCTCCGCCCCCTCAGTCCTCCACCTGTCTCTTTGTTCTCACACTGACACGCTCTGATTAACACTTCACCATGACCACACACACACACACATACATACTTACGCACCTGTGTGTGTGTGTGTGTGTGTGTGTGCGCGTGTTGTTGTCATGGTGATGGCAGGATGAGAGCAGCGTTGTGATTCATCACGACATCAAATCGACACTTCTGATTGGTTCATTCATCATCACACCTGTGACTACACACACAAATACACACTGATGCACAAACACACACACCTCGACACAAACATCCTCTTAAGTGTCACACAACCTAACAACAAGTTCACAAAGTAGCTCGACTACATCACAGAGGGACTGGATTCATATATCCAGGATCAATATATTCTGAATTAATATTGTGTTGCTTGTTTGCTTAATATATTCTGCATGAATACATCCTGGATTAATATATCCTGATATCTCTCGATAGCTTCACATAAAGTGGATCCCAGGGGGCGGGGCTTATATACTGGATCAGATCTAATCCTAACACATAACCTGGTCCTGATCAGGTTAGCCGTTCACCATCAGTCACCATGGTGATTTACCGGCATCAGTTACCATGGTGGTAGTCCAGTTCCACAGTGTTGTTGTTCACTGTTTACAGACAAACTACAACAATAACAAAGGACGAGGAGTAACCGACCAATCAGAACGAGCCTATCTGAAGAGGCGGAGCCACCCCACTGTTCACCTGAGACAGAAAACAAAGTAAGTCCTGTGCTGCATTCGAGGACAGTCAGTAGTTTGAGCGCTGCTCTAAGCTCTGCCCCCTTGGTCCCAGATGGTGAGGGCGTGGCGGCGGCTGCATTCATGGACAACGTGACGCTCACAGGTGAGGCGGAGGGGAGGAGCTACAACTACCCTGCCCTGTTGCTGGGCGTCTTCCTCATTCTCATCATCATCCTGGGAAATATCCTGGTGTGTCTGAGCGTGCTCACTGAGCGCTCCCTGAAGACCGCCACCAACTATTTCATCATCAGCCTCGCCGTCGCAGACCTGCTGCTCGCCGTCCTCGTCCTACCGCTGTTTGTCTACTCAGAGGTAGGTGGGGCAACTGGTGTTGGATGTGTTGCTTATTATGGGATGTGTTGCCTGTTGTGTTGCTTGTACAGACTGGTTTAGACTGGTTTAGACTGGTTCAGACTGGTTCAGACTGGTTTAGACTGGTTCAGACGGGTTTAGACTGGTTTAGACTGGTTTAGACTGGTTCAGACTGGTTCAGACTGGTTCAGACTGGTTTAGACTGGTTCAGACGGGTTTAGACTGGTTTAGACTGGTTCAGACTGGTTTAGACTGGTTCAAACTGGTTCAGGTGTCTGATCCTTTGTGCAGTTCCTGGGGGGGATCTGGACCCTGAGTCTTTCAGTGTGTGATGCTCTGATGACGATGGACGTGATGCTGTGCACCGCCTCCATCCTTAACCTTTGTGCCATCAGTGTGGACAGGTGAGTGAACCAACAGGGGGAGGGGCCTAATCAGCTGCTGTACCATATAACCTTAGGGACCCACAACAAAGTCCTCCATTTTTGCACCTACCTCGTTATTTAGATGTATTTAGATCCCGGAGAAGCCCCCAACTGTTATGGCAGTTTTTGTACGGAGAGGAGGCAAGTCAAAGATGAGGATTTGCAATGGAGCAGTTTATTTGAGGACTAAGCATGGAGTTAAACACAAAACCTGCTGGTCCTCTTGCCCCCCTGCTGTCTTTATACCTGCAAAAGGCCTTGCCCTTCCCCCGCACTAAGGGTTACTCCTGTTTTGTTGGCATGAAGTCTGGTTCTGACACATATCAGCAAGGGTACCATCTGTCTGCAGGAGACTGCAATGACCCCAAAGCAAGATTAGCAAAAAACCTTGCGGGCAAAGACACAAATGTCAGTTGCTGCAGTGGAAAGTCCAGAAACCAGATCCAGGTCCTTGTTCTTGTCTTGTCTCTGTGCTGCAGGTACATTGCGGTGGTTGTCCCTCTGAAGTACAACAGGAACCAGTTCAGTGTCCGCCAGCTGGCTCTGATTGCGGCCACCTGGGTGCTGTCCTTGGGGGTCGCCAGCCCGGTGATTTTTGGTCTAAACCGGGTCCCGGGTCGGGATCCCAGCGTGTGCCGGCTGGAGGACGACCGCTTCGTGGTGTACTCATCGGTGTGCTCCTTCTTCGTGCCTTGTCCTGTCATGCTCTTCCTGTATTATTGGATCTTTCGGGGTTTGCGACGCTGGAGCGGCCGCAGTCGTCCACCGCCCCGGACCCGCCCCGAGACCCGCCCCCGGACCCTGTCCCTGCACCTGGGCTCAGCCTTACGACAGGCCACAGCGATGGCGACACGGGACAAGGTTGTATACGCTGTGGAACTGAGCCCCACATCACCAGCCACCGTCTCCATGACAACACCGTCTGCAACCCCGGTGACTGAGGACCTGCAGGATGTGGCAGTGGTGGCCGTGGAAAGCGATCCAATGACGACACAGATGGACAGTGTGTCAGACGCGGATGTCACGGAGCGGAGAGACGGGGGCAGCGTCCGCAAAAACGGGAGGAAGAGGAAGACCGGCAAGAGAGGAAGAAGGAACAGCAAGAGCAGCCGGGTTAGCGGGCGGGAACGCAAGGCCATGAAGGTTCTGCCCATCGTGGTTGGTGAGTACTGAAACAAGACCAGAACCAGACCAGAGCCAAGACTGGAATAGAGTGAGAACAGACGGATAAATTGCATGCAAACCTAAGAGAAGCATAAGGGTAATTTAAACAAACTTTCAGGACGTCTCACGCACTTTGGTGTCAAAAAATTCTGTATTTTTTTACCAATTGTTCCTAATTATTCATTATTCGCACTGTAAATATTTAGTTTGATCTGATCAATACTTTTATAGATATGGATAATGTAGTGAGGGGGTGTGTCCTTATTTATCATCCATGTTCATCTTCCAATATATCTGTAACTCCATCACATATAAAGGTAATATGGTATAGTAATAAGCTCCTCCTACAGAAATAGATCTGCTATACATTCCTATTTATCTGGTAGACATGTCAGCTCCTCTAAATAGTCACTAAGTCAGTGTGTGTTTGGGTCTGGAACATGTTTGGGTCTTCAGTAAACTACTTAGCATATGTCTCAGCTCCCTGTAATGTGATCAGCATAGAGCTATGAACATAGACTGTTCACATCACTAATGATTAGTCACAGATATGCATTGGTTCTAGACTCACACCCTCTGGAAATATGAACATATACTTTTTTTTTTTACTATTTTCATTGGCCCACAACTGCAAGTCAGAATGTAATGTAAGAAAAACATCTGATCTGTTTTAATTTATAGTATAAATGTTACTCTTTATTGGGGTATAAAACTATTTTTCTTTATGTGACTTCTTCATTTTTATTTTGAGTTATTTCACCACTGGTGAATATTGAAAATGCTTTACATGAGGCCATTATAGCTTGGCTCCGTACTAGGAAGATAGATTAGTATATCCTGGATTAATCTCCTTTAGCAGGCTTCAACTAACCAAATATCAGAGAGAAGCTGTCCTACGAAAGTTGATAACAACAAAACACACTAATTTAAGCCAAGTGTTTTCAGCCTCGGTACGTGTGCATTCACATAGAAGGGGTGGAGCTTGCAGTGTCTGACCAATCAATGGAGAGAACTGTCAGAATGAGCTTCTTTACAATGAATGGAGGAACAGTTTATGATCTTAAATAAATATAATGAATATAAATCCATGATGACAGTGAAGAGCAACAGTGTTAGTGCAGCGCACAGCAGGAGGAGGAGCTTTTATACTCACTTATATCTGATCAACTTCATAACTTGGTCCTGACCAGGTTAGGTGTTGCTTAAGTTTAAAATGATGAATAATTAAAATCCATAATTCAGACCAAAAACAACACTGTTGTTACAGAAAAGACAGTAATGATAGAACTCAGACAGGAAGCTGCTGATACTGTTAATGTGTAGAAGTGTGACATTATTTATGATATTAATCTATTAGATGATAAATGAACAGCGCTCTGCAGTTAAACTTTATTACAGCACACACATGTTTCTATTCAGGTAGATCTATTTATCACACACTGGGATGAGAACACATTGTTTACTGTAGTATGTTCCTGATGATGATGTCAGCCTCATTATAGCGTATGAATGAATTAATGAATGAATTCACCTGTATCTACACACAGACTTCATCAGCTGACTGTAGATCAGTCCATCAGATATAAATCTATATCTTTCCTAAATGATGTCATCAGTAAATGAAAGCATTAATTAATCCTTTAATTATCTTCTTTCCTAAACTCAGCTGTCAGATCTGCATGAACCAGGATCTTCTATGAATGGACAGGTCGTTTTCTAAGAGATCTGATTGGTCAGGAGGCGGGGCTTTAGTACTCACTCAGATCCTAGCCAGAGCAAAACCTGGTCCCGACCAGGTTAGTCGTTCAGCCTAAGTTACCATGGTGATTTAGCTCTATAAGACGTTAGCGAGCTTGGTAGTATAGGCCCTTAGTGAATATTTTGGTCATGGTGTGCGTTTTTTGTTTTGTTGGCAATGAGAGAAAATATAAACCCAAGATGCAACGAGACATGAAACATGGGTTCTGTTTCAGTCATTGCACACACACACACGCGCGCACGCGCACACGCACACGCACACGCACACACACACACACAGGTTTTGGCGTGTTAGTGTAATACAGTGTGAAGCTGTGATTCTCACAGTAAAATTAGATGGTGCTTCTCCTTCTCCATGGTAACCACTTCACTTCCCAGCAGGCTTTGGGGGCAGGTGGTTGGGGGGGCTTTCACTTTAAGTGCTTTTAAGATGAAAGTCCATCAGAAACAGGAAGCTGGAGTAAAGTGAGAGTTAAATAAGAGTCAGCCTCAACCTCCTTTCACGCAATTTGGTAAATTGGACTTTTAATTTGAAATTTCAGTCTTTGTTTTGTGTCATATTAAAGCGTGTCCTTGTGTCTCCAAGGTGTGTTTCTGGCCTGTTGGACGCCATTCTTTGTGGTGCATGTGACTAAAGTTTGGTGTCAGTCGTGCCACATCGGACCGACTCTCATCTCCGTGGTAACGTGGCTCGGCTACGTCAACAGTGCCGTCAACCCCATCATCTATACCATCTTCAACACCGAGTTCAGGAACGTCTTTCTGAAGCTTCTCTGCTGTCGGACGTGAATCCTCCACCTTCACACTGACACTACACTCTTATTTTGAAAGGCCTGGAATGTTTACCATTTTAATCTGAAGGTTTGAGATCTGTGAGCTCTTATTTTGAAGGTTTGAAATGTATCGTTTTTATGATAGATGGATTTGTTGTCCCCAGGTATTTGAACCCCATGATTGAAATGTTTGAAGACTTACATTATTCTGAAGTTTGAAATACCGTGCTTATTTTAAGACATTAATGTCTGACTCTTATTGTGAAAACCTCTGCTCTTATTTGGAAGATGTGTTCCTTGTGTTTGATCTTCTATTTTGAAGGGTCTGAAATGCAAAGCATTAAAGACGTTGGTCTTATTTTGAAAAACAGTGCAGGTTGCACTCTTATTTTGATGGTCTGTGTGGTTGGGAAGTATTCATATTATTTTTGGGGTTTTTACTGTTTTTGGTAACATGTGTTTATGTCTGAGCTTGGTGTCAAATTACCGGCGTGATGAGTCGTCGGATGAAGTTTTTGTGAACGTGTGAAAGTGACAGTTTATGACCTTAGTGTGACAGTGATCTGTGTAAAGGTCAAAGGTCACAGTCCTACAGTAGTTTGTAATGTAATCCAAAACAGGAAATCAATAAAAACATGACCTTTTGTTTATCTAATGTGATTTATTTTCAAAGTAAAAGTTTGTTGACCTTTAAAGGTGAGGGTTTATACTCTACACGTGGAGCGGATTCACTCCTGGCTGAGTTTCCATCCTGATGGAGACGATGCCCCACACTGAGCTCTTCTTCTTCTTCTCTTCCACTGAGCAATGATCACAGCAGACCCAGGAGCCACATGAGGCTCTTAGTCTAATTTGGTGCGGCTCCCCGAGTTAAAGGTGCAGTCCGCAACTCTCAGATCCCTCCCTCCCCTTCCTCCCATTGCTCTCTTGCCCTGCCTCCAAACTTTCCAAAGCCCCTCCCTCAGAGGAGCTAACAAGGTAACATTAGCCTGACAGCAACATCACAGTAATATAACACGCTCTTTTAAAAGCATATTACTGCAGTGCTTCTCTCTCTCAATGTGCACACACCTCAGCAGCAGCAACAATACAGTGTCACTTACAGCAGCCACACAGAGGCTGCTGCGCACACACACGTTTTTTTTCACACACTGCTAGTTTCATGTAAAGCTGTCCTTACATAGTGACAGCTTTAGTAAATCTGACAAAAAGTCACTTTTATAAGAGTTGCAGACTGCACCTTTAATATATGAAATAAAAAAACACAAAAATACTCCCAAAATACATAAATACAAGAGTCAAACTTCCTCCAGGATCCAAATCTCCAAAGGCTTGGAACACATTTACATCCTCATTAATAACCATACAGTGGGTCACGATGGACGGGTCTTTGGGCCGCAGATTTTAGGCGGGAAAGGTTTGGACTTTAACGTCGTATAAATGACACAGAAAGTATGTAACGTTCTGACAATATCCAAGCAACAATATACAGATTTCAGTCCCTGCAGGATTTTTTCTTTTAAATTTCTTTGATTTGAGACTCATTTTTATTTGATTTCAGGAAATTATGAGAAATAATTTCAGGGAAATTTAGTTCTTTAAGGAATTTAAGATTCAAAATGACTGCAGTCATGTGATAAAAGCATAGGAAAATTGTGATCCTCTAAAAATGTGTGTATTTAGAAGAGCTGAGATATCTATAACTGATTAAATTATGGGTAATTTACACAAATTCATGCTTTCTCCTCTGGGCCGATTCGGATGGTCTAAATGGCCGAATGTGGCCCCCGAGCCATGAGTTTGACACAAGTGGTCTAAGGTCTATCTTTAGTTAACATTTTAAATTGAATCTGTAGGTATTATTTTATGTATTCCTGCTAACAGAGAAACAAACTAATAAATACATGTTAATGTTTCCTAAAATTATTCCATGAAAATAAAAAAAGATACAAAATGAATGAAAAACACACAAAAGGTGTGTGTGTGTGTGCGCGTGTGCGTGTGTGTGTGTGTGTGTGTGGTGTGTGTGTGTGTGTGTGTGTGTGTGTGTGTGTGTGTGTGTGTGTGTGTGTGTGTGTGTGTGTGTGTGTGTGTGTGTGTGTGTGTGTGTGTGTGAACTAACTAACCTTCTCCTGCAGCACGTGGTCGTCAATTATGGTGCTACAAACGTTATGGAGTGTTTCTTTTACTTCTTTGTTATTTTTAAAGTCACGTGACTTTATCGGGCGTGTTTATTTATGTATTTTACTGCATGCCTCGCGCTGTGACTCAATCCGACAGGTGAGGCTTTTATTTTGTGAGCTGGTGTCGAACCCTAACCGGAAACAGCTTCTCCTTACTTTCACTTCAGATTAAAAGCTTCAATTCCCCCCGCAGAGCGCGCGCGCACAGCACGCCCTCCTGTCAGTGACGTCACACGGAGGCTGCGAGTCTGGACGTGTTTTGACCTCACCGAGTCCAGGACCAGGACCAGGACCAGGACCAGGACCAGGACCTACAGCCAAGTCCAGGAGCAGAACCTCGAGAACCAGGAAACAGAACAAGGAACTAAAGTGTGAAAACTAGAACCAGGAACAAGAACCAAGAACTGGAACCAGGACCAGGAGAACAAGGAGAACCAGGAGAACCAGGTGAGCATTAGCATCACCTTCATCCATAGCTTAATTAAATAATACTCAAAGTAAATGTTACGAGTTACTTTTACTTTCTTTAGTTTGTTGTTGGTAATAAATCTTGGTACGGGTTCCTTACATACAGTAAACATCTCATGTAGAAACTTAAAAAGAAAGAAACCAAATTTACCACAATTAGAACTTATTTTATTTTCCAAAAGGCAAAATAACACCAATTAATTCAATTTAAAAAACCCACACAATTATCAGGTTCTAAGTATAAATACATTTATGAACTATAAAAACTGAGAAAAGACCCTCCATTCAATGATGTTTTGGTGCCGTACATTAATTAATCTGATTGGTCAGTTATGATTGTCTGGTCATTTCACTTTTTCTAGTTTCTCAATGTCTGTTGATCATTTTACTCAGTAATGGTTTCCTGTAGAAATGTAATTAATTACTTTTCTTTTTCTAAAGCGTACTCGGGGCGACCGTGGCTCAGTGGTAGAGTGGGTCGTCCAATAACAGAAGGGTTGGGGGTTCTAATCCTGCTTAATCCAAGTCACTGTCATTGTGTCCTTGGGCAAGGCACTTTACCATTATTATATTACTTAAGTAAAATGACTGATTTAGAAATATACTCAAAGAAGTGAAAGTACCAATAAAAGCAACTTAATTACAGTAACGTGAGTACTTTTAATCCATGACTTTCACCTCTGAAGACCAGTTAGTGTTTACTGGTTGCTAAGCACTGGTTAGTATGTTGATGGTCATACAGAGACTGCTGGTTTCTTTGGACTGGTTGGAGTGGTTTGGTTTGCATCCTGTGGACTGAACGTGCCTGTTCTCCCTGTGGTCCTTGTGGTCCTTGTGGTCCCAGTATGAGCGGGGCCCAGAGGAGGATCCGTCTGAAGCCGTGGCTCCTGGACCAGGTGAACAGCGGTCGGTTCGATGGTCTCTATTGGCTGGGCCCAGAGCGACGCCTCTTCCAGATTCCCTGGAAACACGCTACACGCCACACGCCAGCATCTGAGGAGGAGAACACGGTGTTCAAGGTACCGCCCACAACACTCCCCCCCACACTCTTAGGGCGTCATGTGACAGGAGGAAGTAGCCGCTGCTGCTGTCTGCTTCACTTCCTGTGCACAGTTTCAGTTCCCGGTTGAAGGCTGAGCAACTCTGAGCTTCTCTAATCCCTGGGCGGGCTCTTGCAGGCGTGGGCGGTGGAGACGGGGAAGTACCAGGAGGGGGTGGACGGGCCCGACCCGGCCAAGTGGAAGGCCAACCTACGCTGTGCCCTCAACAAGAGCCGAGAGTTCAAGCTAAAGTTTGACGGAACCAAAGAGACGCCGGTCCAGCCCTACAAGATCTACGAAGTGTGTGAGCAGCTCACCAACACCGGTGAGAACCTGCAACCTCCCCCACAACCAGATTAGATTAGATTAGATTATGTAGAGACTAGTTATAGATCATAGATGAGATGTTAGAATAGATCAGAGGCCACATTAGGAACCTAAATATAAATTAGAGACCAGATTAGACCAGATTACCAGATGTATTAAACCAGATTATAGACTCAATCAAATCAGAATATTGATCAAACAAAGTCATATTTAGATTAAAAAATAGATTAGCAGCCACATTAGGGTCCAGAATATAGATGAGATTAGACCACAACGTAGACTAGATTATGAATTAGGGTTAGACTAGATTAGAGATTATATTATAGACTAGATTAGACCACAACTTTGACTAGATTATGAATTAGATTATAGACTATACTAGTTTAAACCAGATTATAAACTGGATTAGAGTCCATGTCTCTGCCCCCCCTAATGTTGGGTGTGTCCTATTTCAGACGGCGTGGACGATGAAGACGAGGAGGTGAGATGAAGACGTGTGTAATCTGTGGTTAGTTTCATCTTCTCTCTCTAAACTCTTCTTCTTCTCTGCAGATGCCGAACCTGATGGATCTCACCATCAGTAAGTCCCGCCTCTCCGTCTCCATGGAAACCGCCCCAGTGATGTCGTCATGTGACCATGTCCTCTACTATCAGACCCTCAGCTCAGTGACTCCGCCCCTTTCGGCGCCTTCGGACACTCCCAGATGATTCCCGCTCCACTGCTGCCGATGACCTCTGACCTCCAGGTTGAGGGGGGGTTCGCAGGGCTTCAGGACCCCAACCCTCTGCAGAACCAGATCCAGAACCAGGTGGAGCCTCAGAACCCACAACCTTGCAAATACGACCTGCTGAACAGCGTCCCGTGTGAGTTCACGACCCCCCAACCAGAACTATGTATCGTTAGATCTATCTATGATTATCTATAGACCTATAGGTCAGTGGTTCTCAACCTTTATTAGGCCACGACCTCCAAAATAAAGGTCCCAGAGAGCGGTGACCCTCCAAAATAAAGGTCCCAGAGAGCGGGGACCCTCCAAAATAAAGGTTCCAGAGAGCAGGGACCCCCACTGTAGCTGAACCTAACCGAACCTAACCCTAACATATGTGACATTAGGTGTAAAAGTGGTAGAAAGGGTTTATAAGTGCTGAACATGTCTGGAAAGTAGAAAAAATGTGTAGAAAAGTCATTGAAATGTGATGTAGAAGTGTCAGAAATTGGATAAATGTAGCAAAAAAATACAATAAAAGGAGCAAAAATAGTGAGACTCCGTGCTATAGATAATAGTGGATGATTAATGCTGTTTGACACTGGGTGCCATGGTAACGTCTCTTTCTCTGGTTGCCGTAGTAACAGACCTGGACTTAAAGTTCCAGTACCGGGGGCGTACAGTGGGGTCCCTGACGGTCAGTAACCCCCAGGGCTGCCGACTCTACTACGGTCAGCTGGAGCCCAACGCGGCCCAGGTGGAGCTACTGGGGCCCGTGTCCCTGCAGCAGGTTCTGTTCCCGGGCACCTCCCAGGTCCAGCACCACAAGCAGCGCTTCTACACCGAGGCCCTGCTGGAGGTGATGGAGCGGGGGCTGATCCTGGAGCTGTGGGAGCAGGACATCTATGCCGTGCGCCTCTGCCAGTGTAAGGTGTTCTGGTCTGGACCGGGTGTGACCGAGCCAGGGCCCCCCAACCCACTGGAGCGAGAGCGCAAGGTCAAAGTGTTCAGCCTCAACGCCTTCCTGCAAGGTGTGCGTCCCTCAGGTGGGTCTGCCCCCTCCAACCCCGCCCCCTAACACTGGTGTCTCCACAGACCTGATCCGCTTCCAGAAAGGCCACGCCCCCAACCCCCCTGCCTTCGACATCTGGTTCTGCTTTGGAGAGGATTGGCCCGACAGGAAACCCAAAGAGAAGAAGCTCATCATGGTCCAGGTGATTCAGAACACGAGCACGCAGCGCCCAACGCTAACGCACAAAAACACTCTTAAGATGATACACAAGAATACACAAATACACAAAATGACTCGTGACACACAAAATATAAAAATTAACTATGAAAACATAGAAGACACGGAAAACTACAACAAAATACTCGAAAATTACTTTCAAAACTAAAAATGAAGATTAAAACAAGTCGACCTTTTATTGTTGTTGTTGTCCAACAGAGAAGAGATAATAAGATGAAATATGATCTGAAGAGTCTTATTTTGAAAAGTAACTGGATGTTTTAAGTGCTTAGCTTCACTGTATTTGCTCTGTGCTGAGTTGTTGCGTCGTGCTCCGTCATCCGCCAGAAATAGAAGTCCTGCGTCTCTCTGGTGGAGGGTTCCGAACTGTCGGAGCTGGGACGCAGCCGATACGCAGCGCACCGGACCCGGTGGAAATAAACACATAGACTTGAATAGAAACCTATCAGCTCCGCTGCTGTGATGGAGACGTAACGCAGCGCACCTGCATCCAGTGGAAATTGAGGAGGTCAGGGCGGAGAACGCTGCGCTCTGGAGACGGATGGAGGAGAAGGATCAGCAACAAGTTTGGCTTGGAACAGTTTGCTGCTTCAGATGAGGACATTAGGTTTTATACATGGTAAGAAATGCTATCAAAACATATCTGTAGCTAGTAAAGTAGCATTAGCGCCTAGCTAAACATAAAACAAGAGGAGCAACTCTGAATTAACGGGAAAACTGTTTGTCAGTGAAAGTAGTTTATGAAATGTATAAGATGTCCGCTGCTATTTACTGCAGTTGTTGAGTTGCATGAGATTAATATAAAAACTATAGTCATTTGTCAGTAGGGTATGTTCTACGTATCTCACATGATACATGTTCATAATTACCTCGTCTGATAGTCGTTAATGTTCTATGGTTTGCGTGAGTCAAAATACTGCAACTGGAAGTTCTTTCTCGGTCTTCACTCAAATGCGTATGAGTCGTGCATATCGCCCATAAAGTCAACGATGAAGTAAAACACATGGATACTGAAGCATCTATGAGTCAAACAAACGCTTTGTGTTTATCACAGCAGCAGCAGCAGAAACCATGAAGTCAAGATGTTTGAACACAGAAACAATCCATTTAAGATGGTTTTTGTCCGACCACTGCCTGCCTACTATTTCTCAGCATCCACACTTTCAGAACCTAAAGAACTCTAATGACCTGTTTCTGTATTTGCAGCGTCTGACAATCACATACACAGAAACCGTGAAGAGCAAACTAAAATATGAAACACTAAACATGCGTGTGTGTGCGTGTGTATAAACCGTTGAGTGCAGTACACAATGTGTGTGTTCTGGGATAGTGACGCTAACCTAAGCCTCCATCTGACCCGGTTCCTCCAGGTGGTTCCCGTGGTTGCTCGGATCCTGACGGAGATGTTCTCGGGCGAGCTGAGCTGGTCGACCGACAGCATCCGTCTGCAGATCTCCAACCCTGACGTGAAGGACCAGACCGTGGAGCAGTTCAAGGAGCTGCAGAGGCTGCTGCAGAGCCAGCACATCCACGGACCCTGGACCTCCACGGGGTCCTAGGGAGCCCGACCTTTTTCTCCTTTTTCAGCTGTAAACGGTTCATGATTTCAATAAACTCTCCTCAGTGTTTCACTCTGTTCACATCAAAGGCCTCGTGTTTACAATCCAGAACCTTCAAACTTATTGAGTTTTACTTTGATGTTTTACACCCCTGGCCCTGGTCCTGGCCCTGGTCCTGGCCCTGGTCCTGGTCCTGGTCAACCTGAACCATTCTCAGGGTTCTAGAGGTTCTGTGTTTGACTAAACACCGTCACCATGAGGTGAAAACACTACATCAGAATCAGAATGACTTTATTAATCCCAGGGGAAAATTGCTTTTATTACAACCACTTTAGAAAATCACAAAAGAATAAAACATTTAACAAAGACGAAAGAATAAACTTTAAATTAGTATAAAATTAAGTAAAAGACTGTTAACAATCAGGATCAGATACACACACATTACAGTAGTAATAAATATAGTAAGATAGATAATAATAATAATACAAATATGATTTAGATATTTACAACAATCAAGCTGTGAAGTTACAGAGATGAATTATACAGTTTGATCTCCACAGGCAGGAATGATTTCCTGTGACGTTCTGTAGAGCACCGTGGTTGGATCAGCCTGGTGCTGAAGGTTCTTCTGTGACTGACCAGCACATCATGGAGTGGGTGGGACTCATTGACCAAGATGGTCTTCACCTTGGACAGGCTCCTCCTCTCAGAGAGTCCAGTTTAATCCACAACGTCACTGACCTTGTGGATGAGTCTGTAGGTGTCTGTGACCCTCAGTCTGTTCCTCCAGCAAACAACAGCGTAGAGGATCACACTCACCACCACTGACTCATTAAACATCCTCAGCATTTTCCTGAAGATGTTGAAGGACCTCAGCTTTGGTCCTTCCTGTAGAGGGAGTCAGTGTTCCTCCTCCAGTCCAGTTTATTATCAATCACCACTCCCAGGTATTTGTTCTCCTCCACAATGTCCACACTGACCTCCTGGATGGAGACAGGACTGACTGGCCTCCTGGTTCTCCTCAGGTCCACAATCAGCTCCTTGGTCTTTGTCACATTGAGCTGTAGATGGTTCAGCTCATTCCATGTGACAAATCTGTCCACAGCAGCTCTGTACTCTACCTCGTCCTCCTCCCTGATACATCCAACCACTGCAGAGTCATCAGAGAACTTCTGGAGATGACAGGTGTCAGTGCAGTAGATGATGTCCATAGTGTAGGTGGTGAAGAGGAAGGAGAGAGGACAGTCCCTTGAGGGGCCACGCCCCAGTGTTGCTGACCACTTTGTCAGACACACAGTGTCTCAGGCGTACATACTGTGGTCTGCCAGTTAAGTAGTCCACAATCCAGGACACAATGGAGGAGTCCACCTGCATCTCTGTCATCTTCTCACCCAGTAGAACCAGACGTATGGTGTTAAAGAACATGATTCTCACAGTGTTCACCACCACGTCCAGGTGAGAGGAGACAGAATAAAACTCACCTTTAAACCAAATTGTCCTGATCACAAGTTAAAATCCAGATTACAGATTGAAATGCAATAATGAAATAACGGAGTTTCACAATAAAAGCAGGTAATTTTTAATGTTGGGTAAAGGGAAAAAAATTATTTTTACTCTGAAAGAACTTTAAACTAAAATGAAAAAGTGCATCCGAGCAACAACAACTTTTGACTTTAAACAGAAAAGTATAGAAAACGTAAATCGAAAAAGTCTTTTAATCAGTTCAACAACCGTCAACTCTGTAAATCCCCTTCAGAATAAAAGCTCTATACTACAGTTAATTATGTCGATACATTCTCTTTACACAAACTTCACAATTACACTTAAAT
This sequence comes from Gouania willdenowi, assembly GCF_900634775.1. NCBI lineage: Eukaryota > Metazoa > Chordata > Actinopteri > Blenniiformes > Gobiesocidae > Gouania > Gouania willdenowi. The sequence goes on from NC_041049.1 coordinate 953,929, forward strand.
GAAGTGGTTGAGCTGCTTCACATAGTGAGAAACGGAAACAGAAAATGAGAACCTCTGATCATCTCCAGAGAACATCAGGTTCTCCTGCAGCTGACTCTGTGGAACACTGATGAAACAAAGACTCCAGATGTTTGGACAGAACAAAAGATGAACAACAATATTTACATAGCGCCTTATTTTGGTGACTCAAAGCGAACAAACACTTACTACTCCCCACGGTGAGGTTTGGTGGAGGTTCCATCATGGTGTGGGGCTAAGTGGCCAGTGCTGATCCTGGGAGTCCCCAAGGAGACCTGGACGGAAGCTTTGTGTGGTCCTGGAGAGCTGCTGTCCTACACGTCTCAGACAGAACAGCAGCTCTCCAGGAACTATGGAAACTTCTGGAGTTTCATTCTGTGTTAATCCATTAAAACTTTGTCTCTCTGAAATCACAGACGTTCATTGGCAGCCATCTTTACTGGGTCTAACTCCTCCCTATTATATTATATATTATCTACTCTAAGGTATATACATCTACACACTGAATGTGTGTGTAAAACTGTATTTATTGTAGGGGTGGGCGATATGGAAAAAAATATATCACAATTTTCTCTTTGTAAAATCACGATCAAGATTTTATCACATTTTTTTTTCATTCAGACTATTTTAAAGTTATCGACCAGTAAAACAAACAATTTCACCAACTTAAAGGGATCCTCTATTGTTTTTACAAATGTGGCTTAAAACCTTTAAAATGTTCTTATCTGAAGTTCTTTGCCGAACAAAACAAATTATTTTGCACCGTATGAATTTTAACTCTTTAAAACTAGGACTACTTTACTGTTAGTCTGTGCACCGCCATGTTGAAATGACGTCATTGATAATGCTAATCACCCCTTTAGTCCACAGTTCTATAGAAGTGAAGCATTCAGGATCATTTCACAGCTTTTTCAGTCAAAATAACAACTTGTGCTGCTCTAAAAATCAGTAAAAGTTAAAAAAGTGGATGTAAACCTTTTGTTCTGAGCAGCAGTAGATGCTGGATGTCTGTACTTACATACATGGAGCTTTTCTTCACAGCGTCTACTGTGGCCACATCAACTTTTTAAACTTTTACTGATTTTTAAATCAACCCAAAGCAGCACAAGTTGTTATTTTGACTGAAAAAGCTGTGAAATGATTCACTTCTATAGAACTGTGGACTAAAAGGGTGATTAGCATTATCAATGACGTCATTTCAACATGGCGGTGCACAAGTAAAGTAGTCCTAGTTTTAAAGAGTTAATAAAATGAATATTTTGTTTTGTTAGGCAGAGATCTACTAATAAGGACATTTGTAAAAACAGTGAAGGATCAGTTTAAAATCATCACCTTGAATGGAAAAAATGGTTAAAAGATCATTTAAGTCAGGGAACTTTTTAAAATGTATGTAAGCAATTTATCAAACTCTCAGTCTTTTTACTTTAACAAAGGTGGTGTAGCAACACTACATAACAAGGCATCATATCAGTCTAGTAATTTCTATTAGTTATTGAGGTAACACACTCATATTAATAAAATCATACTTTAAACAGTGTTTGAACGCCTCATTTCACACAGTTTAGACAATCATATCGTTTACAAGATAAAACGTTACTGCTTTGGTTACATTAGGCCTGGGTGATATGGACCAATATTCATATCTATATATTTTTACTCTAAATGACAATAGGTGATATAAACCATTTATTTTTAATCAATAGTTTTACAATAAAAACAATAATAGGTCAAAGTCAGTGGAGCCACAAAGACCCTTTTATTAATCACTAGCAGCACAATAACTACATTTGGACTTTTTCCTTCATTAAGGCTGAAATGTGATTAAATGATGTAGTGTTGCTAAACCACATTAAGGACGCTGCCCCTTTAAGAAGTGTGTAAATAGTCCCGTGAGTTAGTTACAGAAAAAAAATACATGCAGTGTTTGCTTCAAACACTCAGAACTGATGAAAACAGACGCACATCTGTACTGGGCCTCTGACAGGAAGCCGCTAGCACACAGGAAGTAGCACAGCAACGTGTCCGTTCACTGGGAGGGAGCTCTGATCCTTCGGTGTGTGTGTGTGTGTGTGTGTGTGTAGTACCAACATGAGCCTGAATAATAAATGGTGTGATTTGGTAGAGAAAGTGCTGTGAATGGGCCACAGACATGGCACCGCAAGGGATAAAATGTGAACAACTGACGGTTCTACCATCTCTGTGATTTGGCAGATCATCGTCATGTTTGAATCCTTAACAATCTAATATTGTCAGATCGCAGACCCTTAATTTACTGACTCCTCCTCCCACAGAGTGTAAACATGTTGTTGTTTCAGTCGTTGTTTATTGTTTACAACAAGGCTACATCACTGATGATGTCACGGCATGTCAGTCTCTGCACCTCGTTACCCAGAGTTCTCTCTGCCTCACTTTGTGGATAAACAACTAAAATACAACCCACGTTTAAAAAGGTCAAAGGTCACTCCCAAGTACTCCAGCGACCCTGAAGCATTATGGGAAAATCCCCGGCCTCTTTGTTGTTGTTTTTTTTTTTTTTTTTTAAATGGCACCAACAAAAATGTCCGTCCGCAAAAATAAAGATTTTTTTTCTAAAAAGGTGAGCAGGCACGTCCTCCTCTGGCTCCGCCCTTGGCACCACCCCCTCCATGGAAAGGGGCGGGGCCACTCATCAGTCCACCTGTCAATCATCAGAGCTCGACCTGTTTCACATTCACAGTCAGTCATCGTCATCACCGCGGCAACGAAACCTTCGACCTGTGGGAGACGACAGGTAAACAAGTAAACAGGTGATAGAACAACAGGTAAACAAGTAAACATAGTTAAGATGCAATAGGCATAGACTGCCGGGGGGGGGTCTGGCATGCTCGGTTGGAGAGAGGTTGGAGAGGGCGTTAAGAGAGAGGTCATTTAGGTTAGAGAGGGACCGGAGAGGGTCCCATTCCTCTCTCAAACACTCCCTCTATGTCTGCTTCTTCCCTTGTGTGTTTGCTCCTGTACTCCTTCTGGCTTTTGTCTTGCAGGTCCGTGGGATCCTCAGTGTGGAGTTACAGAGTCTCAACAACTCTGTCTCCACCCTTTCCTCTGCACACACCCAACACAGCATAACGTGGATGGCTGTTCATCATAGGAATGGGATCCACACAAGGTTCCTGCTGCTTAACAGAAGGTTTTCCTTGCCGCCATGATGAATTCATGTTGGGTGTGGGATACATATGTATGTGTATATACGTATATATGCATATGTGTGTATCCATAAAATGAAGAGTCCGTCCTTAAGACTGCTCTACTGTAAAGTGTCTTGAGATACCATTGGTTATGATTTGGCGCTATACAAATAAAAGATTGATTGATTGATTGATTGAAACAGGAGATAGAACAACAGGTAGACAGCCTGAAAAAATAACCTGTAACCATGGTGATTTAGCCTCTACAGCTAACCTGTAACCATGGTGATTTAGCCTCTACAGCTAACCTGTAACCATGGTGATTTAGCCTCTACAGCTAACCTGTAACGTGATTTAACAACTAGGATAAAGTTATCTCTGCTGTCAGCGGTGTGAGAAATGAGTGTTTTATAGAATATTCATCGTTTCTTCACCCAAATATTATAGTCATTTAATTTGTCTGTTGACTTTTGCTTTTAATATTTTTTTTTATCATAGTTTATATATAAAAACGAAAATAACAAAAATATATGATTTGAGTAATGAAAGTGAAAAGGCATATGGTTTATTAGGAATATTGTCCTTATTAATAAAACACAGGAAAGTGAGAAAAGATTCGGAATAATTTGACTTTAATCATAATGACTGTAATGTAACAAATAGAAGATAATTTTTTCATGTGTGTCCTAAAAAAAAAAAAGGATCCTGTACTGTTGGGTTTCACATTATTCTGACTTTTTAACTTTACAATAACTTTATTCATTTCATTTATTTTTCTGTCAGACTTCTGGATATTTAGTAATACTGATACATCCTGCTTGTGGAATTACTGTCTTATGTTTGATTTAAACTGATTATTGGAGATCAATAAAGGTCTATTGTATTCTATGTTAAACTTATACAAGTATGAATATAATAATCAGTGATTTACAAAAGTGATCAGCTCCACCTCCTCTTTCTGTAACTGTATCAGTTCAGTTCAACTCTACATATTTATGCATTAAAGCGGTGGGCTATTGTCCTTTCTCTCTCCTTTTTAGCAGCGCTGTTTCTTTTTTCCGTATCATGTTTTTTATTTCTTCATCTGTTGATCACAGGTGAAAACCAAGCTGAGCGTCTGTGATCCATACGTTCATCAGTGAATCTGTGATCGTATTCATGGTCTTCTTCAGAAAGCCGGGACCGCCCACTTATCTCAAAAACATCCACAGCTTCACTAATGCTTCATCTCCTCATCATGACTCAGCAAACACACAACCAATTTATCCAAGATAGCGCCAACCACACTTAGTCCAACCACGCATTCTCCTTTATCCTGGTTGGAATTATCACACTTTTGTGCAATAAGGTGATAGAACAACAGGTAAACAAGTAAACAGGTGATAGAACAACAGGTAAACAAGTAAACAGGTGATAGAACAACAGGTAAACAAGTAAACAGGTGATAGAACAACAGGTAAACAAGTAAACAGGTGATAGAACAACAGGTAAACAAGTAAACAGGTGATAGAACAAGAGGTGTATTCCAGAAAGGAGGTTCCATAAGCTCTGATTCATCACAGCTGCTATGAAATGGATCAATCAACCCTGAGTGTGTAAACCTTGTGTTACTTACGTGCAGGCGTGCCATTAAAAAGCCATCATCAATGGATCAAAGATAACAAGATGGTGAAATAATCAGGTGTTTATAGAGGAATATGAGCCTGTTCTAAATGTTCACACAGAACGCTACTTCAGCGACTATAGTCGCTTAAATCACCTGTGACTAGTCGCTTCATCACTTCATCGCTCTAATGACGTGACGACCGGGGAATAATGTAAATAAAATGTGTGTGGGGCGGGGCTTATCATAGACAGCTCCACCTGAACTAAAGGTATAAATGATCAACTCACTCATAATGTTATTATAATTTAAAAGGTTTATTCAAGGAGTATTAACTTTCTTTGGCCCCAGTAAGTAGAGGAAGTGTACAGCCCTCCCACTATAGTGGCTATAAAGACATGGCATCATTTATATTGATTATTAATATGATGTCAGAGTCATCTCGACGTCTAAAAGAGATGACTGAGCACGGATTCAAACCTTTGACCTAACGGTCCCAAGCGTGCTATCTTAACCCACTGCCCCGTCATAACTTTCACACTACGTTATCAACTCCACAGTTCATGACTATGAATCCAGATGTATTACAGTAATAAATAATGTAAACGTCGAGCTTTAAATGTGTATTAATTTAAATGATCATCTCCTCCTTTACATTCTCCACAGGTTTGTTTTCAGGGAACTTTACTACAGACGTCAGTAGATGTTTTAATGTAGATCAACCTCAGTGTCTGTCACTAAATGATCTACATCTACAATGTTATAAAGAAAACTACAGTTTGATAAAAACATATAAAACAACACAACATTAGTAATGATGTGAACACGTCTGTGGTGTGATGTCACTAATATGTGTGTGATGTCACTAATATGTGTCAGAGAACAGTGTCAAGGTTCATTAAAGTGTTCCTACAGAAGCAGTAGTCAGGTGGGCGGAGCCAGGGAGAAACCCAGGGTTTCTTAGACTAAACCTGCCAGTGAGCAGGTTTAGTTCATGGATATTGTTTCCATGGTAACAGACTCAGAAGAACATATCTCGCCTTCAGAGTTTCCCTCATTTGAGCCCAAACATACTCAGAATATGAACATAACCCACTTTATGGAATACCCCTCTGGTAAATAAGTAAACAGGTGACAAAACATCAGGTAAACAAGTAAACAAACACATTAGGTAAATAAGGAAGCAAAGAGAAACAAACAAAAACAAAGGCGTTAAGTGGGCGTTACCTGCTGCTGATTGACGGCTGCAGCTATCGGAACAGACGTGTGAACTCTCTGATGGACCAACACACCTGTTTACACTCCTCCGCACTGTAAACAACAACAAACAACAACAGTTAGTCAGTCAGTGGGGTGGAATGAGCTCGTCGTCGTGGTTACCGCTGAGCTCAGCACAGGCTGAGTGTTTCTGACACGTCTCAACTCGCTCCGTGTTCCAGTGAGTCAGTGAACACATCGCTGCAAGCTCACTATGAACAAATCTGTTTAACCAGTGACTGCAGGAGGCCCCGAACGCATCACCTGTCACTGTGCAACATACAGCCTGCAGACAGCGTCCCTGAACGCATCACTGTCTGCAAACTGAGTCCCTGAATGCAGACAAAGACATTGAACAAAGATGGAGTCCCTGAACGCCTCACTAAATGCAGATGGGGTCCCTGAACGCCTCACCTGGTAACCTGTTTGTGGAAGTCGGTCAGCTGCTTGTGTGTGACGGTTACGGCTCCTCCCGATGTCTCCTTAGGTAAACCTTTCAGGGCGCTCTCTAACCAGCGGCAGAAGGTCTGAGAGGACAGGGGTCAGAGGTCAGGTGGGCGGGGCTGAGGCTCGGCCGACGGTGGCGTTGCGTTTACTCACGGGTCGGTCGAACATCATGAGCTCCCAGAGCACCTCGGCCACGTCGGGCAGCGTGTATGGCGGCAGACAGAAGCAGCAGGAGTGCATGAGTTGAGTGACCAACTGCTGACCGTGCTGCTCCAGGGCCTGACCAATCAGACGCTTCCTCAGCTCAAAGTCCTCCTCGTGCTGCCAAGACAGGAGGCACGGGTCACATGACCTTGTACATTCAGCACAAATCACAAGCCCCTCAGAGCTGTGGCACTAACCAGCCTCCATACTCACGTCGTTGGACACGCCCGTGTGAACGAGATCTCTGACAAACTTCATGACGCTACAGTTGGCGTCACGGTGGTCAAGCGCGGTGGCGGCGACGGCGCACTGGATGATGTGAACAATGATGCTGCTGCCGAGCAGCGTGATAGGACTCCTCTGGACGAACCTGAACACGTGCTGAGTTAAGCCCTGCCCCCTGAGGCTGAATGTGAATGAGCTGGTGACCCACCTGGTGGCGAGTCTGAACAGGTCATCCACAGTGTCGGGGTGGTTCCTCAGACCGTTGGGCTGCTCCAGCAGCTGGAAGGTGGGCATGCAGAGCGCCTGTGTGTAAACAAAGCATCAGCGACCAATCAGACCGCAGCGTGCTCAGTGACATCACAGTGGTGGGCGTACCTGCAGCATGTCCAGCAGCCCCCCCCTGCAGCCCTCCTCCATGCCGTACTCGTCTACCAGGATGCTGCCCAGGTACAGGAAGCAGGAGTGAGGGTACACCTGGTACACGCCCACCATCTGAAGTAGAGACACCAGTGTTACCATGGCAACAGATACTCACAGCACTGAGCAAAAGTGTGAGTGAGTCTGACCTGCGTGACCAGAGGCTGCAGCAGGGAGGCGGAGCCTTTGCCCACGCAGCGAACAGCGAATCGTAGACAACGACAACAGCGCTCGACGATTCTGTTATCAGCCTGATGTGTGTTTAGAGTGTCTGAGAGCACGGGCCAGATCTACACACACACACGCACGTGTTTAAATATACATACACACGCACACGCACCACCACTCCACATCCAGACTGTAAAATGAATTGTGTCTGTTCTCTCCACCTTGGATAAGCTTCTCTTAGGTTTAAACACAATGTATCCCATCTGTTATCACTCTCCCTCTGACACCAGTACATGGGGCACTGGGCATACCCTGTGCAGTCACGGGGGTCCATGAGGACACAAAGCGGTGAGTTTTTGACCAAAATAAGCCAAAAAAAAAAAAAACTGCTTTAAATACATATACACACACCTCCTGGATGACGTTCTGACAGGGGTGAGTCTGTCCGTTTTCAACGATTGGGTTTGTGTGTCTGAAAGAAACAAACAGAATAAACAAACAAACAAACAAACAGAAGTTGATCTCTGAGTGTAAACTTCTCACCTGAAGATGACTGCCAGTCTGTCGAGCCACACCGTTGGATCAGCTGATTTACCATTAGCAGAACCTTCAGCGAGAAGCTGGAAGTACAGAACACAGTTACACACACAACAAACACACACATCAGAAACACACACAAGGACACACCTTCTTCAGAGCTATGACCTGCACAGCACAAAGGTCACTGAGACACTCTGCGATTTTATCCAGAGGAAGTCGAGCCAGAACCAAAGCCGTACCTGAGGAGAGAAACAACTAGTTAAACTAGTTACTGTCAACAAGCAGCTGGACCAGAGATAGCTCGTTAAAATAGTCGTTCCAGAAAGTTTGTTTTGTATTATTTTTTAAATATGTTGAGGTTTCACTAATTCAGTTTTTTTCCTTCCTTATGAGGACACATCAAGAGGGGGCGTGGCCAGGCTGACAGAACTGTCAAGGTGGCCACACCCAGAAGGGACTCATAAGGATACATCAAAGCGATCAACAGAGGCCTCTGAGCAAGACTGACAGTTGGCAGTCAAAACATGTCAGGAGATCAAAGGAAATTTAAAATGAAATTTCCTGAAAAAAAAGTTGTCTGAATAAATGAAATCATAACATATTTGTTGAACTAGTTACACAATGTTACTTCTGAATCAGATAAAGCTAGTCTAACTGGTTAAACTGGTTAGACTAGTTAAACTAGTTGAGCAGTGACCTTTGAGCAGGCCGACGGCGGCCTCCGTGGACAGGGCGAAGGAGTCGAGGGAGCGAGCGATCTCCAGCAAACCCTGGAAGTGCTGAGCCATGTGGTCACGACACACTGAGCACATGTTGTGGATCGACTTAGCCGCCGCAGACGCTAAGGGCTTCTCTCTGAGGCCCTTCATCAGGTAGTTCAACACAGGGTCTACACACACACACACACACACACACACACACACACACACACACACACACACACACACACACACACACACACACACACACACACACACACACACACACACACACACACACACACACACACACACACACACACACACACACACACACACACACACACACACACACACAGTGTTACACAGAAGCTACAGACCCAGGTAAACAGGAAGTGGTGTCGTACCGAGGAATCGGGGGTTCCTGTCCACCACCTCACTCATCTCTCCAACCAGCTCGATGCTGGTGTAGCGCACGGCCATGTGCACGCTCTCAGGGAGCAGCACCACCTGCTGCAGAACCTCCGACAGAGTGGGGTTGTTCTCCCTGTAGGAAAACAGCCTCAGTTAGTGACCAGGACCAGGACCAGGACCAGGACCAGGACCAGACACTCACGGGTCTAGACTCTTGGCGATGGCGGCCATGATAAAGAGGACGGCCTCCGTCACTTCCCACGGAGGGTTCCCATCCTTCAGGGTGGAGTAAAGCTGTGACCACAGAAAAGCAAAAATGTTACTTTTACGCTTTTCCTTCATCAGAGCGCCACAACAACACACGAAAACCACACAAAAGTCAAGAATTAACAACAAAAGTAGAGCTGGGTGATATGGACAAAAACTCATCTCAACATTTTTCTCAAAATAGTGATATACAATAAAAAAATCTTGATCATTTTATTTAAAACAAAGTCTGACCATGAAGACAAAATGCAACACTTTAGTCTGTTTCTCCTCTAAAGGACAGCACGTGTGAGTGAGTTCAGGGGAAGGTCTGGGTTTAGATGCACTCAGCAATCCATCAAACTGTGTTTTTCTTTTTATGCTGTTCTGAGAAGTAATGAAAGCAGCGACTCTTAAAACAACTATTTTAAAACACAATAAGCTCTAAAAAATACATATATCGATATAGACAATATTACAATTTTTTATATCCCCAAAATAGAAAACTCGATATATTTTGAATGTTGATATATAAGCATTGCGTGCACTCACACACACACACACACACAGAAGATGCTGATTGGTCCAGGGCTCAAACGATAACACAAACCACACCCACATCACATTTCTGATCAACCAGGGCAGCTCTCACAGACGGTTGTCAGGGACAATAATACATGAAATAACTGAAAACAGCTTGTTCTCCTTCACCTCCTTCAGCACCAATCAGAACGAAGCATTGTAGGTCAAAGGTCAGTTGATGTTACCTGAGAGAAACACTCCATGGACCCCACCAGGAAGATCACATCTTTGACCAGGTCCGACACCCTCATCCTGAACTCCCCAAAGTCGTCCGTGTCCTCAGGGATCCCCTCCTACACAAGGAGAACAACATCAACCTCTGCTCTCAGAACATCTCATTCAATGTCATCTCAACAAACATCACACACTGTGGTCTAAAAAAATTCAGAAATTTCAACCAATTGTTCTGTGGTTCTAAGGTTCTTACGTGGTCTGGGTCCAGCTGACAGTGCCGGGCTAAGCAGTGCAGCAGTCTCTGTATGTAAGGTCTGAAGATGGAATGAAGCGCTGCATCGTTGATCTTGTACAGATGTTCTCCCAGTCGGTACCAGAAGTTGAAGGAAATCTCCACCACCTGGAACACAGAGGAGCAGAATCTCAGGGCGGGGCTCGCTACCTCCTGCTGAGGGCCCGTAGCAGGGCTGCGTACCTCGTACTGCGGATGTCCAGCACAGATGAGCAGCAACTCTAGGGTCCTGAGGTCCCCCATCCCCTGCCCTGGACTCCTAACCGTGGTCTCTAAGAAGGTCTCACAGAGCTCGGTGAAGATCCTGCAGTAGTTGAGGACTCTGCAGACACAAGAACACGTTAACATCTGATCCTGTCCCTGCAGGAGGTCCACGTTCTGATATGGGTCCTACTTGTCCAGGTCTTCTCGGGCCACAGCCATGTGGTAGGCCGTCTCCAGGGTGAGAACGCCCTGGAACAGCTGCAGGGCCAGCGCCACGTTGTTGTCCACGTTCTCCATAGCGTACAGGGCGGAACACACGCAGTCCGACGCCGCCTCGTGGAGGTTGGTGGACGTCTCGTCTCTCTGCTGTGAGGACAAACAGTGAGCTGTGAAGAGGAGGACCACGAGGACCACGTGGAGCACATGTGCTGCACACTCACCAGGACCTGGAACAGGACCATGAGCAGCTGGTTCCTAGCCATGAAGTTACTGTCCAACACTCCAAGATTAAACCAACTACTGAGACACCGGAAAACCTTAATCAGCATCTTCTCATCACTGACCGTCTTCTCCACACAGGACGTCTGTGGACAGGGACAGACACACGGTTATAGGTGGATACAGACAGTTACAGGTAGGGAGGGGCGATACAGACAAAAAATCATCCCAATTATTTCTGGTAGTTATCACGGCGACGATAAAAAAACCAATAAAAAAATTCCCAAATGAAAGTGTAAACAGGTTCCTTACAAACACATTAAATTTAATTCATCATCACTAGAATGTGCTTCAGTAAAAACATTTATACATTAAAAAAGCTACAATAAATCTCATAATGAGTTAGATAAAGTTATGGTTGATAAATATCTGATTTATTATTACTAAACCAGATCAGACTTGATGATTTAATCATTAATCAGCTTCAGTCAAATTATATTTAAGACTTTTTATTGGAATTTTATATTAAATTTTAAGACCAACTTCACAGTAAAACGTCACATTAATTACACAGGGTTAGGGAACATTTTTTCCTGTGTCTAGTGCAACTGGTGGACCCCAAAGTAAACACACAAAAATACACAATAAAAAAACAGACAGAAATCAATAATCAAAATCACTCAAAACACACAAGAAGACAACAAAAAGTCAGAAATCTATGATACAACGTAAATACTAAAAATAAAAACCATAAAGAAACATTTTCTTTATATTTACATTTCCACATGTTGTTGAAAGTCCCTCTGCAACCACCTCTGTTACGATAAATTATATATTTAAAATAAACTGTTGCCATTTATTTTGAAACGTGAGACTAATACAATCATAAAAATCATACTTGTGTTAAAATGTAAGACTTTTAAAATGTTGATTTAAGACATTTTAATGATAATTAAGGCCTTATTTTTAGATTAATGAATTTAATTCCTTTGAAGACTTTTGAAGGATCTGCAGGAACCATGTTATTTACTGAGAGCAGTATTAACAGTAATAATCACAATTGTTACATTACTGTCTAAGCTTTGTCTGTGAACATGTGAAATATAATTTAAAAATATTGTGTTTCACACATTGGGACAGATGAATAGTGACGATAGTTTTATGTTAACATTTACATACGTCATCAACAGGAATTTATTGTTTCTATCGTGGGAATGTTTTTGACTATACATCGTAAACAATAACAAACATCCTTAGCTACAGTTAGCTACAGTTACTGTAGCTACAGACAGCTACAGTTAGCTACATACAGCTACAGTTAGCTACATACAGCTACAGTTAGCTACAGTTAGCTACAGTTAGCTACAGTTAGCTACATACAGCTACAGACAGCTACAGACAGCTACAGTTAGCTACATACAGCTACAGTTAGCTACAGTTAGCTACAGTTAGCTACATACAGCTACAGTTAGCTACATACAGCTACAGACAGCTACAGTTAGCTACATACAGCTACAGTTAGCTACATACAGCTACAGTTAGCTACAGTTAGCTACATACAGCTACAGTTAGCTACATACAGCTACAGACAGCTACAGTTAGCTACATACAGCTACAGTTAGCTACAGTTAGCTACAGTTAGCTACATACAGCTACAGTTAGCTGCATACAGCTATAGACAGCTACAGTTAGCTGCATACAGCTACAGACAGCTACAGTTAGCTGCATACAGCTACATACAGATACAGTTAGCTACAGACAGCTACAGTTAGCTGCATACAGCTACAGTTAACTGCATACAGCTACAGTTAGCTGTATACAGCTACAGTTAGCTACAGTTAGCTGCATACAGCTACAGTTAGCTACAGACAGCTACAGTTAGCTACAGACACCTACAGACAGCTACAGACAGCTACAGACAGCTACAGACAGCTACAGATAGCTACAGATAGCTACAGACAGCTACAGTTAGCTACAGACAGCTACAGACAGCTATAGTTAGCTACAGACAGCTACAGTTAGCTACAGACAGCTACAGTTAGCTACAGACAGCTAGAGTTAGCTACAGACAGCTACAGACAGCTACAGTTAGCTACAGACAGCTACAGTTAGCTACAGTTAGCTACAGACCGCTACAGACAGCTACAGTTAGCTACAGACAGCTACAGACAGGTAGAAACAGCTACAGACAGCTACAGACCAGCAGTGTAACCACGGTGCTGGAGTAGTAGGACAGGTCCTGGATAATCTCAGTCCTGCGGTTTGCTCCGATCCTCAGAGATCTGCTGTGAACCTCCTCAGGAAGAACCGTGAGGATCTCTATGAGGAACGGCATGGAGCTCACATCACTGTTGTACCTGAGAACAAACACACACGTTTACTGATCTACATCACACGCGCACGCGCGCACACACACACGTACTTTTCTATGAGCGTGTGAACGCATCCTTTCCAGGACGCCATCTGTAGGGCGAGGTCTGCGATGGCCAACGCCAGCTGGAAAAACAAACAAAACCTCCGATAAACAAACAAACAACTTTTAGTATTATTTAGCAAAAAATAAATAAAATTTCACAACAATTGAAGCAAAATCACAGAAAACGACTATTTTTTAAATAATATTTCAATGTGGTTATTTATATTTATGCAATTAGTATCATTTTTAATGATTTTCATTGTAAAACGTGAACTTTCAAATGTTTAAAATTACAGAAAGTTAGAGATTTTACATTTTTACTCATGATCACATTAGTTTTATATGGAATTACAGTAAAAAATCAACAATCATTTAAATATTCACAAAGCTGCTGCATTTGGACATTTTTTATTTTTGCTCTACAAAGAAACTTAAACTATAATTGGCACGATTGGTGCTTTAGGACGTTTTGTAGATTTTCATTTCATCATCTACTTCAAACCTTGTGGTTTTCTTTATTTATTAAACCTAAATACTGCTGACTGTGCACTTTATTTCAGTCAAAGAGCTGAAAACATGTCAGCAGTGGAACCTGTTGGTCACGTTTAGCTCGTTTTTAAAATGTGAAAAATTAAAGACTAAAGGAAGTGATATAATTTAGTATTTTGAAATACTTTATTAATCCCTGAGGGGAAATTACATTACATCTGTTATTTTTCACTGTAACGATGACCTTCTGAGGACTGTCCCTTTAAGGTAACGTGAGGTCATTGTTGAGTCAGACCTGCCTACTTCCTGATAGTACGGACGGAGTTTAATGTTACTTTTCTGTTACCGTCCCGTCTGAAACGACACAGAAGCAGGGTTTGATCTTCCTGTTTACAATAAACGTGCAGTGTGACGTAACCAGTGGTTTTGAGTCACACACACATTCACTTAATGTAATACATCCACAATGTTATAAAGAAAACGACCGTTAGCTAAAAAACCCATAAACGTAAATCAACACAACATTAGTAATGATGTGAACACGTCTGTGGTGTGTGATGTCACTAACGTGTTTCAGAGAAAAGAAAAACAAATGAAAGATGATTTCTCATTTATTTGTGAGTCAAATATTACGACGGTTGGCGGTACCAAATCATTGACACTTACCAAAATATAAATGGGCCCATTACTACATACGTGTCTCGGGGCGCCGACTACTCCTCCATTAGTTCTCGTTAAATCAAAATGCAGTTTGCTATGAATACTCTATGAATGAATATGATGACACACTCTGAGACCTTCTGTTACTCAGTGGAACCGAGTCATTTGACTGAATTTTCAGGAACATGGTATGTGCTATTCGGCAGAGACGTAGTTCATTCAAACTTGTTATTAAAAAATTTAAGAAAGTAACAAAATCATAATCTGTTGGAGAAAAATATCATTTCACACTTTGACAAACATTCCACTTCTTTTTTTCCCATTTACTTAATCTCACAAGTTAAAAAAAAAAATGAAGTAAATTGTATTTCATACCATTTATACTTGTTAATGTGAAATTTGTTGTGATTGATATTGTGATGAATCGCGATATATCCTATTGTTTAGTATCAGGATATATCATGCTAATTGTAGCATCAGATTTGTGGCAATGCACAGCCACGACTCAAGACTGCGACCAAATTCATCGCATATGCAACTATTTTTTCAGTGTGTGCGAGTGAAAATTTTATCTGGTCGCATCTGTGTGAGTGCATATGGTGACTTTATTTTGGACGGAGCGGCTGAACGCCCCGTCACACAACTTGTCTGCAGGTAATGCTACGGTGAATGCGCTGAGTATAAACACCAATGTGCTCCTTTGGAATACACGCAGTCCATGAATGGAGCCAGACATAACGAGTCGTTCACTGAGTGCACGCTCACATTGAGAGCAGCAGTAAAAAGGAAGAACGTGCTGAGCTCAGCGATAGAATCAGAATCATCAAGGAGGGACCAGAACTGATGGACTATGATACCAGGACAGATGTTCAGCTGTGGTTCTCAGTGATGTTGATAGGTTTTCAATGTAGTGAGTCCCTGGACCCACAGGTGGTGATTTGAGTGGGTCTCTGGGAAATTCTATGGGTCCCCAATAACAAAATGTATTTCTTTCTATTTCTTGCTGATTTTAACACAAACTAAACATTCTCATCATCATGACAGAGTCAAAAAATTAATTGTCACCAAAATAAAACCAGAATGTTCTTGTCTGAACATCAACTAAATCAAATAAACTGAGTCAATCACAATGAAACTTAACTAACACAGCGTAAAGTCTGTTGAGAAAAATAAAATGATCAGATATGTTTATGGTGTATTATAAGCAGCTAATTAACTGGCTAGTTGTTGTTGCAGCGGCTAAACTAGCATGTACTCAATGGGATCATGTCTGCGCTGCGTAAAGGGTCCGCTGATGGCTAGGTTTATTTTGCTAGTTACTGTGATTTTAAACATAAGTTGTTTACTTTCCTGCACCTGTGACTAACCTTAAGTTTTAAATCCCTGGTAAGAAACTAAACCAACAAAAACACTATTTCTGGAAGAAAATACAGATTTTAATTGTGTGGGAACAGATTCATTTAACCACCAATGTACAGGTTAAATATGTATGTTTTATGTGTGGCAAGAAATGAGTAATTAGCATGTGTTGATCACATGATCATGTGTTATTATATTCATGTTACTTTTTGTAGACTTTCATATACATTAACTATAAAAATCTACTTTATAAACATTGTGTTCATGTAAACTGAGATGTGTAAGAATTTGAAGATGAAGATAATGTTTTATTTATTGATGTTAATTTATTTTATTTTAAACTGTTTTTAAGTTTCCATTTACATGATCAATATAAATTAAATCAAACATTATTCTATATAATTATATATAATGTAATCCACTGTATTGTCTTCATAGAGAAGGTATTTATGGCTCCAGGAGGACTTTAATCCAGGTGAGATGAGGTTCAATGGTTCCTTGTAGAGTAAAGGTTACAGACCCCTGACCAGGGGAAGAGGGTTAGGAGACCCCACTATCAGAGCTGGACCCTCTCAATTTAATTCATGGGGTGAAACAATGCAGATGATAAGTTGGTTATGCTAATGTTAAATTAATTCATGTACAGCATTTATGTAAAATAATAAAACAGAATAATTGTAACCTGTTGTTATGATTTAATGTTATTTTAAAAAAAATAGTTACGTCTTCTTTAAAAATGATATAAAATCAATGACCTGTTATTTCAGCCACTGATTGTTGCAGAAAAACTTAATATTGTCACTAAAACATTTAGCAAATATATCTCGTCATTGTCAATCTTAACTTCATACAAAACTACGATACGCTAGTTAAGTCTACTACTCATCAGGTGTGGCTATGCTGTAGACTTCCACCCCACTAAAAAAAGGAAAAAAGGGTGTGACCAACTGAGAAAGTTAGTGTTGAGCCCTGACAGCCCTAGTGTAAGTGTGTGTGTGTGTGTGCGTGTCACCTGTGTGATGATGATGGGCGACAGCTCCCTGAGGTTCTGTATGTGCGTGAGCAGCGAGTCCCTCAGGGCGTTGTGCGTGTCAGGAGGAAGCTCGTAGAACGACGTCTGAATCTTCATCTTCATGGTCTGAGCGGCAAAGTAACACGACTCCACGTCCTGTTTGAGCTGCAGCAGCTGATCTGAGATCTCCCACGCATACATCTGGAGCCAGGAGTCAAATTACACCGGGGTTAGCTAAAACGGTCCACGTGTGTGTGTGTGTGTGTGTGTGTGTGTGTGTAAGAACGTCTGCTGCACGTCTATCAGAGTGTTTTCTGACGGTGTGTGCAGCGTCCGCTAGGGCTGGGCAATGTGAACCAAAACTCGTATCTTGATTATAATTTTTTTTTCTTCACAAAATGTCGATATACCATATAAGATATAAATCTCAATATTTTTAACTCTATAAAGTCTGACCAGAAAGACAATTCTGGGTTAAATTTGCTGATGAAATATGCCACACAGACACATTTATTTATTAACAAACAGCTGTACAATGTGTGACACTTTTGGCTTTTTGTCCTCTAAGGGACAGCACGTGTGAGTGAGTTCTGTAGTGTGGCTGATTTAGGGGAAGGTCTGGTCTCAGACTAGGGCTGGGCAATAGATCGAGTTTTCTATTTTGGTGATGTAGAAAATAACAATATCGCTGATATATATATATATATTTTATATAGTATATTTTGCATTACAATACTTGTTTTATGGGTCCCTGCTTTTGCTACAACGCAGAACAGCAGCAAAACCACAGATGGATTTCTGAGTGCATCCTAACCCAGACCTTCATCTATGTGTGTACAAGAAATACATGTGAAAAGTAGTGAAAGCAGCAACTTCTAAAATGAGTATTTTAATTAAAAATAAGCTATAAAATAAAAACATATCAACATGAGCGATGCAGTCATTTTCAATATCGCCAAAACAGAAGTTGTGTATCTTTCACACAATCACACAGTGACAGCACTAACACACTAAGTGACACTACAGTACGTACACACACACACACACACACAGAGAGAGAACCGGAAGCAGCCGCTGCACAGACTGTCACACAAAGTTTTAAATCCTTTCCTTTCAACACAAACATCAGATATAAGTGATCTAAGTAACTAGTTAGTGATCAATAGTGATCTAAACTAGGTTAACTAACCCTAACCAGGTGAGGTGAGCAGCTGTTAACCAGGTCAGACACGGGCTGGTTGACTAACCGGTTAGTGACGTTTCACCAGCATAGCTTCACCTGTGGTCACGTGATGTATCTGTATTTAGCCGTGTAGCATGCTAGCTAGCCGAGCTAGCAAGGCCGAACATTCCCGTTAACTAGTCGTGTCGCGTTAAACCCGCTGAGCCACTTTAATAAAGGTGACTAACTTTGTCTCGCACTGTATGCTGAGTGGAGCTCGGATGCTAAGCTAAAGGCTAACACCGTGACTTTCCATTCATTCCGTTAGCTTAGCTCTGATGCTAACAGCAGCAGCCCTTCTGAGCCTGCGCAGTCCGCTCCACCTGTTCGGTCCAGGTGAGAGCCGAGGCGGTAACGCAGGCCCGGGCCAGGATCAGGTCTGACCCGGGACAGGACAGGTCCCCCTTCCCCGGGTTTCTCACCGATCTCTGCAGCTCTCCGAGCCACAGCGAGGCCCGCTCCTTGCCGGCCGGGTCCGGGTCGTGGTACAGCGCCTGGACCGCCTGGTAGACCAGCGTCAAGTTCGGTTTGGACTCCATGTCGGATCGAACGGGGCTGAACCGGGCTGAATGCACAGCAGCAGCAAGGCGGGTCCGACTGGGTCTGCGGCGCAGCGCCGAGTCTGTCCCGACGGACAACAGCGACGCGATCTTTGGTTCCGGCTGAGAGAGACGGAGCGTGTTTGTCCGAACACAAACACACAAACACATTCATATTGTTTCTGATGGCATTATCATTTATTATATATGTATTAAAGAATTCATTTAAAAAACAAAACAAAAACCTGAGAATGACAAGAATGAAAAGAAATACACAAATCATTTATTATTATTTATATCTGATCTGAACCTATGATGGACTGGCGCCCTGTGCAGGGTGTACCTTAGCCTGGGCCCAAAGGAAAATTAATCTGATCTAAGTTTTTATTAAAATGACTGTACAAAAAGGTACATAAATGTTCAGGATAAAAAAACAAACCTTAAATACATCAAATAACGAAAACCAAACTAAAAAGAGTTTGAGGATTAAAGCTCAGATAAAATATGTTTCACAGACTTTTTCTCTTACGTAAGGAAGTCCAATTCCACCAGTAAAAAATAAAATAAAACTAAGAATAATAAAATATCAATTAAAAAAATATTGACTTGGTATCTCATAATTATGAGATAATATCTCAATTATGACATAACATACTAAGAGATACTAAGTCATAATTATCAGAAAATGCTAGTGGTTGTTGATTCACAAATGAAACATTTTTGTGCCAATTTTGCAAATATTTAATTTATTAATTTTTCATATTTATGAGATATCTTATGATTGAGATATTATCTCATAATTATGACTTAAGTTTTTTTTTAATTAACATTAGTTTACTTTTCCTAGTTTTTTGTTTTTACAGGCTGAAATGTGCTTCCATAAATACGGCTTTAAAAACAATGAGAATGCAGTTTCTCACTCTTCCTAAACTTTATATTTGGCATCATGTTCAATGTTTTTTAGTTTTCATAACTTTGTTCACGGCAACATTTACTCAGAACATTTCATGCTTTGATGGTAGAATCTGCTCCACAGGTTTCTACTTTAAAATGTGTTTAAAAAAAACAGTGTATGGTGAAAAGTGTGACTTTATTCTGATTAATATCACAGATAATTAGATTTTTTGCTGAGAAAAGACACGTCACCAGAAGAATAATAATAATATTCATTAGAGTGATGTACATTAGGTTCACATGAACTGAGGAAACAAACAGCATGAGAGGGAGAACATGCAAACTCCACAGAGTGTGACAGTGAGTGGAGGCGGAGCCTCAGAGCGAGGTCGTACCATACCCATGCCTTCATCATCATCATCATCATCACAGCCTGTGTACGACACAACCTCACCCTGAGACACCTTCATCATCTTCATCATCATCATTGTCATTGAATTAAAAGTCATTTCATTGTAAAAATTAAAAAAAAAAAAAAAGCAAAAAACAAACAGGAAATAAATAAATAAACAAGTTAAAAAACCACACACACACAAACATGTCCACCAACCTTTGAACATGTCACGAGTTGTTTACAAACACAAACGAAATCAAAGTTTAAAAAAAACAAAACAAAAAAAACAGGCACACAAACCGTCTCACATCAGCATTTCAGAGAATGTTTACAGTAAACAAACAAATAAACAAACAGGCCGAAGATAAACATCTGTATTCCAGTGCAAAAGATGGAGAAGATCATACATCATGTGGATGAGGAAGAAGATGAAGACGTTGACAGTGATCAGATGATGTTGAAGCATCGTCCAGGCCGTGGTCCTGAGGTAGAGCTGCATCTGAACTCTGAGCTTTCTGTGAGTGTGTCTTTATGTGTGTGTGTGTGTGTGTGTGTGTGTGTGTGTGTGAGGGTCTCAGCAGCTTTTCTTCCTCTCTCTAACTGAGGATAATCCGGATGAATTATGGAGCAGGTTTTCAATCCCTCAATCCTCAGAAAGTTCATTAGAGATTAACAAGAAAACTTCCTTTAAACTTTGAGATTGAAAACACACACACACACACACACACACACACAATGATAGTGTTTCAAACGTAGAACCATCAAACACAGAATCTCATGTTTGTTTCACTTTGATTCAAAACTTCACAGAAAGTCAGAAACTTGTGAATTTACATTATATATTATTGTATATACATTATGTTTTCATACAACAAATATTCCTCCAGGAGAATAAAATAACCTGTATTTCTCTAAAGAGATCAATAAAAAACTGCACAATTAGATTTGAAAATTTTATGAAGAATATTTGCTAAAACATTAAAGAATTAAAGAGACTTTCAGTGTAAAACGTATCCATGGCAACAGGCAGTGAGTTAAAGGTAGTTTTTAAATGCACGTTTAACATAAAGGTTTAAGATTCACAAATGCAGTACGATCAATGTTCTATTTAAAACTACATCTGGGTTCTAACTAAACTGTAAACTTTATTGTTGGTATTAACCAAAGGGGGGAGGACGGGGGGGCAAACCAACAGATTTCAGGAAGTTCATCGAAACATTTATTCACATTATAACCTTTGTGAAGGATAGTTTAGTATGAGCTGGTTTCTAACACAGAATCCTTCTGCTGTCATCAAACTGGTGTGTGCGCGCTGTGACAGAGCAACGTTCATCAGAAACCATGAGAACATCATTGGTTTGATCTGGACCAGGGTCTGCAACCTGTGGCTCTGGAGCCTCATGTGGCTCTTTGACTCTTTTATGATGGCTCTTTATAGTTTACACTTTTTTTGGATTGTTTCTACACTAAAATTAAAAGTCGTACACTATCAGTAAAACCTTACACTGAAGAAGTAAAACATCAGCCCATATTTGTACAACTATAAACACATTGTTAACCTCACACTTGTTGCTAAACTCTACACAGTGATTTATAAAACACTAAACACACTTAACATACATTACACACATAAATCTATCATGAAGTCACTTCCTTAAATACCAAAGCACTGACTGTCACATGACCACACCGTCCAACCAATTGGTTTGTTTAATTGTAGACACACTAATCAGGTGTGTAAGCCCTATAAAAAGCAGCAGGTGAGTTCATCGTCTTCAAGCACAATGGAAAGAGTCAGAGAAAGAGTAAGACGAGGAGGAGGACGAGGAGAAAGAGGAGGACCAGGAGGAGAAAGAGGAATCAACAGAGGAAGAGAAGGAGGCCATGCTGGAGGTAGAGGAAGAGGAAGACAAGAAGGTTCTCAAAGAGGACCTAATCTGACCAATGAGATCAACACTGGTTGACCACGTTATCAACCACTGCCTGACGCTGAGGGAGGCTGGACTGTGAGTACAGTCACATCTAAGCTGATATACAGTAACACGTGTGATAAGAACATTTCTACTGGAAAATAGGTTTTATAAAAATATCAAAAACATCTGCATGTTTCAGTAACTGCTTACAGTACTGTAATATATGCACTATCAGCACTTCTGTTACTGTTTCCTGTGAAATGACTTGTACTGTAAACTGTTCTTTTTTTTCTACATAGGATTGAGGGTCAGGAACGACAAGGGGGAGGGGCCTCCCATGTTCACAGAACAGCAAGAGAGGGAGATAGTAAACATGGTTTTAGCTAACAATGTAATAACACTCAATCAGCTCCAAGCTAACATTATCAATAACCATATTCAACAATGTCCATCAGGTCTGGACATCAACACTGACACGCATCATAAAAAAGAACCATATTCAAATGAAGATCATTTATCCAGTGTCTTTGGAGCACAATTCTGAAATTCTATGCAGAGCTATTTATTCACTTTAGCAGCGTGATCATCCATACTGGAAGGTATATGACCTCTGTTTCCAGGCTGAGGTACCCCTCATCCAATCCATGTTGGAGGCCTGGGACCAGATGGAGGTAGCAGCAATGCAAGGGTGGATTCATCATTCAACACGTCTTGTTAATGACGACATTGTCTGTGATGTAGATGAAATTCTCTGACCAGATCCAGTTACAGTAGATGAAGAGACCATGTTTAGTTTGTTTTTTTTTTTTGTCACATTTTGTCTCAGTATATGAATCTCCATGTCAACATTTTGGGCGTGTTGATAAATAAATGAGTTTCTTCAGTTTACAACATTGGTCTTGTGTAGTGTTTGGTGAATTTACATAATATTAGTACTTTGTTGATAGTAGCCTACTGTAATCATAGGGAAGTAGAAGTGTTAAAAGTGTTTTAGGTTTATCACAGCAGACTGTAACTCATGTAAACAGAGTACAGTAATGTGAAACATGTGTTTCATATGGTAACAAAGTGTGGTTTATAGTTTTCACAAGAGTGTTTAATTATGCAAATGATCTGTAGTGTTTTGAAAACACCAGCCCTGTTTTGAAAATCGTGCTGAAGCAATCCAAAAAAACTTTAATCTGGACGAGATTAGACATGATGATTAGACATGATGATTAGACATGATGATTAGACATGATGATTAGACATGATGATTAGACATGATGATTAGACATGATGATTAGACATGATGATTAGACATGATGGCTCCTTTAAAAATAAAGTTTGTAGAACACTGGACTAGACTCTCCTGGTTCCTCTCAGCAGCAGAGGAACCAGAGGATCAGAACTCTACCAAAGACATTTTTATGTGGAGGGTTAATGAAGCAGGTGGTTTATACTCAGAGGGTTGTTGGTTCTAATCCTGGTCCATCACTGAGAGATGTTGATCAAGTCCTTGAACTAGAATTGATTGATTTAACCACAATGGATCAAAGAGTCTGATCATTGAAAGTATGTGGAAAAATGTTTGGGACGATGAATACTGTGTGTGTGTGTGTGTGTGTGTGTGTGTGTGTGTGTGTGTGTGTGTGTGTGTGTGTGTGTGAGGATGATCCTCAGGGATCTGTTGTGTATTTTCTTTAAATCTTTGCTCTAAGCAGATTATGGAGCAGAAAAGGTTCCTAATCTGTAAAGCGTCTCTAAGTTGTTTAGGGGGTGTTAGGAGGCGTATAAAGGGTCCAGGTCCCGCTGAGGGTCTCCACTCCGTCACCATGGGGAAATACTTCCACCTATACGAGAACGTGTCCAAGGTGAGCCCCTTTGAGGGGCCCCAATACTACCTGGCCCCCATGTGGGCTTTCCACTTGCAGACCATCTTCATGGGCCTGGTGTTCTTCGTGGGGACGCCGCTCAACTTCGTGGTCCTCCTCGCCACCGCCAAGTACAAGAAGCTCCGTGTGCCACTCAACTACATCCTGGTCAACATCTCCTTCGCCGGCTTCATCTTCGTCACCTTCTCTGTCAGCCAGGTGTTCATCTCCACCATGAGGGGGTACTACTTCCTGGGTCACACCATGTGTGCCCTGGAGTCCGCCATGGGCTCCATAGCAGGTAGGACCATAGATATATATAAACACTAGACGACTTATCTGTGCTGTTAGACAATGGGGAGCGACGTAGCAACATGGCGGCCATCTTACCTCAGACATCTGGCCACGCTCATTACATCGATGTCAACGGTGCACGTACTATTTATATAACTCTAACTCAACCAATTTTCAAAAGGTTTGATTTGTTATTAATGTCAGAGACATAGCTGTCATGTATCCAGTTATATCCAAGAAACTCCCGTATTTCACTCACCTTTCCCGCTGTCTTCCCGTATTATTATCCCGTCAATTTCCCATATATTACAAAATAAGAGCATTTTAATGTCAACAAGGATAAGCCTATCCATTTCTGATCACCTAATTGTAGTCTGTAAATGGTTGACAAGGTGGTATTTTGGATTGTTATGTTCTCCTGATGTTCTCATCATGTTCTCCATCTCCTCAGGTCTGGTCACAGCCTGGTCTCTGGCCGTTCTGTCCTTTGAACGTTACCTGGTCATCTGTAAACCATTTGGAGCTTTTAAGTTTGAGAGCAACCACGCAGTAGCAGCCGTGCTCTTCACCTGGGTGATGGGAGTGGGCTGTGCCTGCCCTCCCTTCTTCGGCTGGAGCAGGTGAAGGAGCTGAGGATGGAGCTGAGGGTGGAGCTCAGCGTGGAGGTCTGACTCTGTTTGGTGTGTGTGTGCAGGTACATCCCTGAGGGTCTGGGCTGCTCCTGCGGGCCCGACTGGTACACCCACAATGAGGAGTTCAACTGCAGCAGCTACACCAACTTCCTGATGGTCACATGCTTCATCCTTCCTCTCAGCATCATCATCTTCTCCTACTCACAGCTGCTGGGAGCACTCAGAGCCGTGAGTATTAGAGCCTCAACACTAACTGGTACAAGCTGGAACACACATAGATTCACCTGGTACTTCTTTGGTTCCTCCTGGTTCTCCTTGCTTCCTCTTTGGTTCCTCCTGGTTCCTTTCGGGTTCTTTGGTTCTTCTTGGTTATCGTTTGGTTTTTTTGATTCCGGCCCTCAGCTCTTCTTCTTCTCTCTCGCAGGTCGCTGCTCAGCAGGCGGAGTCGGCCTCCACCCAGAAGGCGGAGAAGGAGGTTTCCAGGATGATCATCGTGATGGTGGGGTCCTTCATCATGTGCTATGGGCCGTATGCACTGGCCGCGCTTTACTTCGCCCACTCGGCGGATGAGAACAAGGACTACCGGCTGGTCACCATCCCTGCCTTCTTCTCCAAGAGCTCATGTGTCTACAACCCGCTCATCTATGCCTTCCTCAACAAACAGGTGAGACCTCATCGTCCAATACACCGTGGGCAGCACTAACACTGTGTGTGTGTGTGTGTGTGTGTGTCCTACAGTTTAACGGCTGTATCATGGAGATGGTGTTTGGGAAGAAGATGGAGGAGACTTCAGTTTCCTCTAAAACAGAAACATCTTCAGTATCTACGGCTTCTTAACGACGACTGAGGAAACAAACAAACTGTAAATATTGTTTCTATAACAGATGCTGTGTTGACTTCACTGTAGACTAATGTGTTTAATGTACGGGCAAAAGAAAAGGAAATAAAAATCTCAAACAGTTCAGATGTGCGTGCGTGCGTGTGTCACTCACTCAGGTGTTTAAAGTGACCAGTTTTATTATATAACACACACTTTCCCACAAAAACACACATTTGTTTCAAAAAGCAGGTTCAACAAAGTTCAAACTCATTTTAGTTCAGGGGCTGAATACAAAGTCATTTTTTAACATTATTGTGCCATAGTTTACACTTCTACATATACATAAAATACTAAATATGTAAGAAACTGACAATATCTAAGCAATAAGTGACAGATATCAGTCCCACCAGAATCTACACTTTAAATGTTTTAAATTTTGTGAGCAATTTCTATTTAATTTTGAGTTTTTTCAACAGTTTAACATTAAAATGATTGCTATCATGTGATATAAACACTGAGAAATATTGTTGAGTATTATTTACACAATGATTCAATGATTTTCTTCATCATTTCAACTTTCTAATGCAGGACAAAATGGATGTTCCAAAGGACCGGATTTGGCCCCCGGGTCATGAGTTTGACAATTGTGCTCAAACCCCTCATGAAGTTTGTTTCCACAGGACACACACACACGTTAACACACTTCCGTCAGAAAGCAGGTTTAATAAAGTCTGGCTTTGAATCATATTAGGCCACACCCACAACCCTCCCCAGCTAATAGTCTGCACACACACATGCACACTTGTTTCAGAAAACAGGATTAATAAAGTCTGGCTTTACATCAAGCCCCGCCCACACCTCCGTCCAATGCCTGTTAACACAGAGCGCACACACATGTTAACCAATCACAGGCCTGTCGTTTCATTGATGTTTTGAATCGACTGGTGTCTGGTTTAACTGGTGACTGGCTCCAGTGTTGGCTGGTAGAAGTTAGTGACCAATTTAGATGGAGACCAGTTTAACTTCAACACCGTTCTGATGCTTGTTTATTCTTTATAAAGCTCCTGACTCTGTTACCATGGTGATGGTTACCATGGGAACATTCAGACTTGTTTAAACCTGCTCTCTGAAACAGGATCCTCGAGGTTTAGAACTCGTCGTGACGAAGCAGAGCTTCTCCAAAGTCCGTAGCTTGACTTCCAACAAACACCTCAAACTTGTCCAGGATCTCGGCCTTGCTCAGCATCCCGTCCTGTAAGAACACACGCTACGTTAGCGACGTGCTAACAGAAAGTGCTCCCTCATAGGCCAGGCTCACCTTGTTGGCGTCTGATTGGTGCATCAGATGTTGGGCCTCGGCCTCGGCCAGGTCGTAATCCGACGGTAGAATCCAGTCCAGAGTTTCCTCTCGGTCCATCTTACCGTCTCCGTTTTTATCTCTGAACTCAGAAAACTGCTGACGCTCAGATGCCACCCACTCAGGCTCCGCCTCCCCATCCACCTTAGAGTACATGTCCCCTGTTCAACACACACAATTAATACACACACACACACAATTAATACACACACACACACACACACACACCTATGTACTCCTCCAGGTCGATGAATCCGTCTGCGTTCTTGTCCAGGTCTTCGATGGTTTCCTGTGAGACAGGTGACGATGTGTCATGTGACCTCAGTGACATTACAGTGACATCACAGCGTCTCACCTGGACCACAATGTGCTTCATGTACTCGTGGTCCTCAGGATGGAGGAATGCGGTGAACTCGCGGCGGTCTGCGATCATGTCTCCGTTGGTGTCGGCCACTTTGAAACGACGCTCGTCTCTGGCCAACATGTTGGAGTAATGAGACTCTGAGTCCACCTGGGGGTCATCTGGGGGTCAGAGGTCACATCATACATTAAAAACTAGTCATTAATTAGTCCTGAAGCAGGATTTCTCATTGAACTACTGTAACATCACTGATAGTAAAAGTTATGTGACTCTTACGCAGCCTGTGATTGGTCAATAGTTCCTCTGTATCTGTACTGTGTCTGACTCTGACCAAAGCAAACGTTCATCATAACAACTGACTTTGATGATCAAAGCTGTCACATGCTGAACTGAGAAAGGGGCGTGGCCTAGATTAACCAATGAAATCTGCTGTTTCCAGTGCTCTTTAAACAGTTCACAGACTGGAAAACTATTACCAGGAAGTAAATAAAGATATAAACAAGTAATTAGGTATGAAAAGAAAGAATGTAAACAAGTAATAAAGTAAATAAATAAGTAGGTAGTGAAGCAACCAAGTCAATGAGTAACTAGAAAACTAATGACACAAGTATAAAAGTATCTATATAGGTAAATGAGTATTTATCTATATGAGTAACTAGATGAATGAGTAGTTATGCAAATGGTTAACTAAGTAAAAAATAACTTGACAAATGCTCACTATGTAACTAAGGGTTCTATTCTCCCATCTGGAGTTAAGCATTTTTTTGCACGACTGCAGTGACACACTTCTCTCCATATTTCTAGTGTAATATAATGTTTCACCTTATGGGGGCGCTGCACTTATTCCAGGGTTAGAAGAACATAAGAGGAAGAGGACTTACGCACACCGGAGAATGTGCGTAAAGCCAGATTTGAATGGGAACGCCCACATTTCAGGGCTGCTCCACCCACAGTGCGTAACTGTGATGAAGGTGTGCAGTGACTGACTTAAGTACAGGAGGAGAATAACATACAGCCAGAAACAGAACAGCTGTGTGGTTTTTTAGACTGACACATGGTAGAATAGAGTCCTTAGTGATTAAGGAACTGTGTCTCCAGAAAGAAGTAACCAGTTAAATAAGCTGCTAATTAAAATAGTTACTGTGTAAAAAGTACTTAATGAGTAATTACATAAAAAATGAACTATGTAAATTAGTATGTAAGATCAATAAGTATGTAAGACCACGCCCACAAGAAGGTGGGCGTGGTCTTACATACTTATGTGCTCCTTTCAGACTGAGCTGTAGTGGATGTTCTGACTGATATTTGTCACATCATTAACATATATCGGACAAAAGCGATTGATCGAAGCATCATTACTAAGGTAACCAATCAGAGAGGGTATGGTTACCAAGGTAACCAATCAGAGAGGGTATGGTTACCTAGGTAACCAATCAGAGAGGGTATGGTTACCAAGGTAACCAATCAGAGAGGGTATGGTTACCAAGGTAACCAATCAGAGAGGGTATGGTTACCTAGGTCAGTGTTTCCAGTCTTTTTTGTCCAATGTACCCCTTGACCCCTTGACTAAGGCGAGTACCCCTTTATTTTTTTAATTTGTGTCAGAAGGCTCGTCTGAATGCTTCACTCATATTTTGCTGATGTTTTGACCATTTTAGGTGTTGATCTTCACCTTTTTTAAAGTATTTTAAAGAGTTGTGCCACAATGTATTATAGATAGATAAGGAAAATGTCTGTGAGGAAGCAGTTTGTCTCAAAATTCTGCTGAAGTACCTCTGGTTGGGAACTGATCTAGGTAACCAATCATTGAGGGTGTGGCTACCTAAGTAATCGATGAGAGAGAATCTGGTTACCTAGGTAACTGCCGTAGGTGGCATTGCGGTACTCAGCCCATGTGATCAATCCGTCCTTGTTGAGGTCGAAGTCATTCCACTGCAGATCTACGTTAGTGTGGATGTGTCTCTGCTGAGCTTTTCTGATCCACTTCTTTAGCTCCTCCCCCGTTACCATGCCATCAGAGTCAGCATCCATCCTGTCCACCATCATACTACACACACAGAACAACCTGATTGAACCAATGTGCTGTCAATCAAAAGAGGAGGAGCTTATAAACTGTTTTGGTGTTTTGTGTTTGTTTTTTTCGAGGTTAAAACAACCAAGCCCCGCCCCCTCTGGCTGCTCTACGTGCTGATTGGATGAGTCACCCGAGGCGGCGGCGGCTCTCCTCCGGGGGCAGGCGGTCGAAGGCCCTGGCCTGTTCACGGCCCAGGAACGCTCGGTGGTCAAAGTCATGGTTCGGCTGGTCCACATTCAGGAGTTTCATCAGGGGTCTGTCGCCATGGAGACCAGGTTGAGTGTCGCCAGCGGCAACAGAGAAGAGGAAACACAAGACGGCCACACGGAGCATCCTGTAGGACTGATGAAGAAATGTCATCATCATCATCATTATTATTTGCAATGGGACAATGTAACGTCGCAATATTTCAAAGTATCGCGATCCCACTTGTCTCAGTGTCTGCTTAGAAGAGAAAACTGTTAAATAATCTATAAATCTACTAAATAATCTATAAATCTACTAAATAATCTATATATCTACTAAATGATCTATAAATCTACTAAATAATCTATAAATCTACTAAATAATCTATAAATCTACTAAATGATCTATAAATCTACTAAATAATCTATAAATCTACTAAATGATCTATAAATCAGGCTGAATGTTTCACTCCAATGGAAAACAATAGGATGTTTACAGTCAGTGAGACCGTGTGACATCATCAATCATGTGATTTCAACATGGAGAAACACAGGCTCTAAAACTGTAAATTACTCCTGTTTTTTTTTTTTTTTTTAAGGATTTTTTTTGGCTCTAGTGGCCTTTATATGACAGTTGCTGGACAGAGGGGGGTCAGGGAGAGCAGGGAATGACACGCAGGAGGGGGTCCCAGGCCGGGAATCGAACCTGGACCCGCTGCAGGTGAGGAACTACAGCCTCCGTACATGGGGCGGGCGCTCAACCCACTGAGCTAAACACCGCCCCAAATTAATCCTGTTTTAAAAATGTAATAAACAAATAATAATGTGTTTATTAGACATAGATCTACTAATAAAAACATTTAGAAAGTTTTAGGACACATTAGTGAAAACAGGAGGAGCCAATAATAACTGTTAGTACAGTTAGTGAGTTAGGAAGTGTTTAGGTGGACTGACACACACACACACACTACACACACACTCTCTCTCACACACACACACACGCACGCACTACACACATACACAAACGCACACACACTACACACTACATACATACATACACACACACACACACACTACACACACACTCTCTCTCACACACACACACACGCACGCACTACACACATACACAAACGCACACACACTACACACTACATACATACATACACACACACACACACACATACACACACACACACGCACGCACACACACACACACACACACACACACACATGCACTACACACATACACACACACACACACACGCACACACACGCACGCACACACACACACACACACACACACACACACACACACACACACACACACACACAAACGACGACCACAAACTTTAACAAACTCTGAACACAATAAACAAACTCTCTCTCCCTCTCACACACACCTGGTTACCATGGTAACCAGCCGCTGACCGCTCAGTCTCACCTGTGCGCGCGCCTTCTCTTTGATGCTTCGACCGTCACCATCCAGCACGCGCCTACTGCAGCTCGGTGACCACGCCCTCTCAGGCCCCTCATTGGTTCTTCTTCTTCTAAGACCCGCCACGCTCGGCTCTGATTGGCCTAAACTCAGCACAGGGACCAATCAGAGAGCAGGGCCCGTGCTGCCACGTTGTCGAGGTTGTCCATGAATGACCTTTCAAAATAAAATGATCCTTCAGAGCAGTTTTAGCAGCTACACACAGACACGCCCTTCAAATTAAAGTGTTTGTGAAACGAAAACATTTAAAAGGTTTAATAGAACACCGGCGATAAGTTAAACTAACCTGGTCTTAACTGATAACTAATAACCAATTAGTTTGTTATCCGGTAAGTAACCAACTAGTAAGTGATAAACTGCTGCTACTCCTCTCAACCACTCTCACTGGGATTATGGTGATTACCATAATTAGCACTGGCTTCATTAAGAGCAATAAAATCTTCATTTTTGAGCCAAGTCTCAGTGATGCATAATAAACCTGATGGTCAGTTATAAGATCACTCACTAAAAGAGATTTAGATGAAAGTGATCTGATATTTAATAGTCCACATTTAATGGTTTTTTCATTGTTTTGTGTTCTGTTCGTAGTTTTAATTTAAATGAGATTTTAATGGTTAACTCCTCTATTGTGGGCTTTAGTTTGTATTACATGTTCTGTACAGCTCAGCACAGTGTTTATGGGTATAATTCTCTATATTTTGAGTAAAGGGCTTATCTATGGAAGTGTTTGTTGTAACTGCAGGTTTATTCTCAGCTAGTCATGAACGTGTGGAGTTGTGAATCACAGACTGTAGATTTAATTTTAGCATTTGTGCTCCAAATTATGGTGGACACTGTCTTTTTTTAATTTATCAGCACATTTCCAAAAGAGGTCAAAGTTATCAATAAATGTGAAATTATGGAGTTTGTAGCAGGATTGTAAGAAGTTGTGCTGCTGTAATAGACGACTAAATCGTTCTATTTAATGTAGGGAAAAGACCAGAAATGAATATTGATTTCCCACATGCCTTTAGAACGTTAAAGAGAAGGTTAAACTCATTCATGGTCCGTATCGATTCACATCGGGTGGTATCGTTCGTCCCTACATGTAACACTATTTTAGTGACAGTTGCTGGCAGCGTGGGAAACATTTGATTAAGTTTAAGATAGTTTGAACTGTAGCACCTGGAATACAGTGTGTGATGACATTAAATAATCTAATATTCCTTGTTATTGAATCTCCTATAATGAGTGTAGTTTGTGGTGAGAGTGTGTGTGCGTCTGTTGTACTGACGGGAACATCCGGCGGGTGGATCACATCTGGCTGTGGTGGAGTTTCCGTCCTCGGAGTCGACTGGCGTTGGGGCATCTGTGTGGGAAGGTCTGGTGGTGGTCAGGTTGTAGAAAACTGTTATTGGCTCCGGTTGTTGTTGAACAAACAAAAGCTAAGCCTGAGGTAAAGGTTGTTTCTGTGGAAATCACAGAGCAGCAGCTGCTAATAGTTGATAAATAATAACCAACAACTAACAACTGATAACTAAAGGTGTTAGTAGCTGCTGACAGACAGGAGGAGTCAGTGGTTAAATCACTTTATTGATTACTGATTGGTTTATGAACACATTATGATTTACATACAAACAGTGGCTGAGAGCAGCTGACAAAAGTTCCCATAGTAACGCAGCTGAAAAACGTAAATAAAAAAGTTCCAAACAGTTCCGAGACTTGTTTACAGGTCACATGATCACATGGTCACATGGTTCGACTGGTCCATCAGCACGACGCAGTCCTTCTACAGGTTCTCTCTCCGTGCCTGGGTCGGCCAATCAGCAGAGGGAGGAAGGTGAAGGCCGACGCCCACACAAACTGTTTCCTTGTTGGTTTGTTTTGTGTCGTCAGTTATTTACATTAAAAACATCCAATGGATGAAGTTCAGCCTCTCAGAGCGCCGTCTAACGTCAGAGAACCAAATCTGAGGAAGAGGAGGAGCTACGTCAGTGTGTGTGTGTGTGTGTGTGTGTGTGCGTGCGTGTGTGTGTGCAACCTTTCTAAGAAGTGGTTGTTTTCTGCCAGTTCTTTGACCACACCCTCCATCTCTTCTTTTAACTTCTTCATTCTGAAACACGACAAAAATATTGTGTCACGTTTACATGAGAGCTTTAGTTCCTCTTTACTTCACAATAAAAGTTAAATCCTCTTTAAACTGACCTTGAAAGCACTTAATTCCGAATTAAGTTTAAATCTGATTATTCTGATTTGAATTCTGATTTAAACAATTCCTTGATCTTGCAAACATTTAATCTCACTTTAAGTTAAAACAGAACTAAGTAACTTTTTCACCTTAATAAATCCTTCTCATAGTCCCTCTGAGGATAATACAAGTGTTAATGGGGTGATTGGGGGGTCTTTCATCCTCCCTGCTGTCTATGACCAGAAAACAGGACTTGCAACTTTCCTGCCTCTGACCCGGTACCAGTCTCACAGCTCTGTTCTCATGACAACACGCACTGCTTTACGACAGCCCAGTACACACTAATGGTGCGTTCACACTGAACCCGACTGCAGTCACTTCAATCGCCCGTGATGAGTCGCTGGAACATAGTGGTGCTTTTTGGTCACTTCATCACTCCAGTGACATGGACATATTACACACATGAACATATTACACAAACGCACAGACATATTACACACACACGATCATATTATACACACACGGACACATTACACACACACACACACCCTAGAGTCATCTCCACCAGTGTGTTCTGGCTGAGGTACGCCTGAGGTTTCAAACCTCCAGATACCACAGGAAGAAGCTTCTGAGGGAGGAGCTCCTGCATCTGTAACACAACAACAACACAAACATTAACAACACAATAACAAGACAAACACGTGATTGGCTGATAAATTCATCCCAATCTTTTCCTACCTTGATGGCCCTCTCCATCACCATGGCAACCTCCTTCTGAATGGTGTGCAGCTGATTGGTCAGTCCCAGCAGCTGCTTCCTGACGTGATGAACCTTCCTGAAAATGTATTTTAAATAATTTTTAGGCAAGGCAAATTTATTTGTATAGCGCATTTCATACTCAAGGCAACTCAATGTGCTTTACATGATAAAACATTCAATCATCAGTAAAATCAATTAAAATCATCAGTAAAATCATCATGACATCATCAACATGACCATAAATCTCTCTCAATCATACACAGTAGAAAAAAAAAGTTCCTTTAACTTTGATTTAAAAATGTTCACGTGATGCTGACTTCAGCTCTGCTGCAGTTTGTTCCACTTCTTTGCAGCATAACAACTAAACACAGCATCACCATGTTTACTGTGAGCTCTGGGCTCCACTATCTGACCTGTGTCCATAGATCTCAGAGACCTGCTGGGTTCATACCTGACTAACATCTCACTGATGTATTCTGGACCAAACCATTCACAGATTTATAACCAGCAGCAGAACTTTACAGTCTCCTCTGAGGCTGACTGGGAGCCAGTGTAATGTGTTCTGACCTCTTTGTTCTGGTTCAGACCTGAGCTGCAGCGTTCTGAACCAGCTGTAGATGTTTGATGAAGACCATTACAATAGTCCAGTCTGCTGGAGATAAAAGCATGGACCAGTTTCTCCTGATCTTTCTGAGTCATTAAACCTTTCACTCTGGAGATGTTCTTTAGGTGGTAGAAGATGTTTTTGTGATAGATTTGATCTGATGCTGAATGTCAGATCTGAGTCAATCAGAACACCAAGGTTTTTGACTTGGTCTTTATCTTCTAAAGATCCAGACTCAGATACTTGCTGACAGCAGTCCTCTTTTCATTGTTACCAAAGACAATCACCTCCATCTTGTCATGGTTTAGTTGAAGGAAGTTTTCACTCATCCAGCAGTTTATTTTTTCTAAACAGTCACACAACACCTCAATGGGACCATAGTCATCTGGGTTCAGTGATAGATATAGTTGTGTGTCATCTGCGTAGCTCTGATAATCAACCTTACAGTTCTGTAAAATGTGTCCTAAAGGAAGCATATAAAGGCTAAACAGAAGAGGTCCAAGAACAGATCCCTGAGGAACCCCACAGGACATTGGTAATCTGTCAGATTCAAAGTTTACAATGTTTACAAAATAACTTTGATCCTCCAAGTAGAACTTAAACCATTACTTTAACATTTAGTCCAACCCATGTTTACAATCTGTGCAACAAAATTGTATGATCTACAGTGTCAAATGCAGACTTAGATCAATAGAATGAGAACAGATACTTTTCCTGAATCAGTGTTCAACCTTATGTCATTGATCACTTTGATCAGATCAGTTTCAGTGATGTGATGAGAACCAAAACCTGACTGAAATTTATCAAATATTTTGTTGAATGTTAAGAATTGACTCAGTTGGTTGAAGACCACCTTCTCAATGATCTTGGCCATGAATGGAAGGTTCTGATTGGTCTATAGTTAGTCAGTATAGAAGCATCCAGTGTTCTCTTTTTTAACAGATGTTTAACAGCAGCTACTTTCAGGGATTTTGGTACGGTGCCTGATTGGAATGATCAGTTAATTATCTGATACTAATCAGTGATAAATGACTTTACAACAGTTTTAAAGAAGTTTGAGGGTTTTGTGTCAAGGCAACACGTTGATGGATTCAGCTGCTGAACAGTTTCCTCTATTGTTTTTGGGTTCACTGTAATAAACTCTAACATTGTAGTTGACTCCTCCCTCAGTGGTTGAAGTTGTTCAAGCTTTTTGTGATTTTGCTGGTTTGTTCTGATGTTTGACCTTATTGATTGTATTTTTTCATTGAAATTTACAGCAAATTCATTGCATTTTCCAGCTGACAGTAATTCAGGGGCTATTTGATCTGGGGGAGTTGTGAGCTTTTCAATTACAGCAAACAACGTGCGAGAGTTGTTGACATTTTTGGCAATAATTTCAGAAAAGTATTGCTGCCTCCCTTTGAACAAGCCATCATTGAATTTACACAGACTTATTTTGTATAGTTCTAGATGAATTTAGAGTTTTGTTGATCTCCATTTACGCTCAGCTCTTCTACAGTCAGATTTCAAATTCTGCATTATCTCAGTCCTCCTCCAAGGTGTTTTCTGTGTGTTTGGTTTTCTCTTAGTTTTGATTGGAGCCACCACATCTATGACATCATAGACTTTTGTATTAAACTCATCCAGAAGATCATCAACTGTCTCACCACTCAATGTTGGTGTCATTGCTATGGTTTCCATAAACTGTGCACGTGTGTTGTCATTTATGTACCTTTTCTTTAAACACACATAACTAGGGGGAACAGATGTTACAGTCTCTAGGTCAAAAAAGACACAGAAATGATCAGATAGAGCTAAGTCTCTTACATCAACAGCAGAGATATCAACACCTTTAGAGATAACCAGATCCAAAGTGTGACCTTGAGTGTGTGTCGGACCAGTCACATGTTGTGTAAGACCAAAAGTATCCATTAAAGCATACAGTTCTTTGGCAGTATTGTCCATGTTATTGTCTACATGAATATTTAAGTCACCTGTTATTATTAAAAAGTTGTATTCAGTGCATACAACTGACAGCAGTTCAGCAAACTCATCCATGAATTCTCCAGAATATTTTGGGGGTCTATAAACGACTAAAAACAGAACTCTTGAATCACCCTTCAGTAAGAATGACATATATTCAAAGGAGATAAAATCACCAAATGTTATTTCTTTGCACTGAAATATTGATTTAAAAATGGCAGCAACTCCACCACCTTTCCTGCAAGTACGACACTTATTTAAATAAATAAAGTCTTGTGGTGAACTTTCATTGAGAATAGTATTACTGATACCATCATTCAACCATGTTTCATTAAGAAATAAAAAGTCCAAGTGATGTGTCAAAATAAAATCATTAATTATTAGTGACTTGTTAACAAGAGATCTAACATTAAGAAGAGCTAATTTTAAAGACTTTACTGGAGACACTGGTGGACTTTTTGGATGACATGTTATAGGAGTCAAATTTTTATTTCTATAAAGCTTTTTGTTTTTCTTTAATTTCACAATTTTACCTGTGTTACCTGTCACCACAGGAATTAAAGAAGCTGCATTAACTCCATAAGGCCCTGACTTTTTCTGGTTGTTCCTAAAAATAGAGCTATTGCAGTCTAGACCCAGCACACATCAGACCTGTGTCGCTCTAAGATGAACACATCTGGCCTGAGGAGAAGAGTGATCCTTTACCTGGTATCATTGAGGAGGGATAAAAACCTAATCAAGCGGAAATATTAATCTGACACAAACTAAACCCTCACACACACGTTTAAGGACAATATTATCTTTACAACATATTTTTTACACTAAAACAGGTAAGCTAATGTTAGCTTTAGCACATGTAGCTAACAGCTCATTGTGTTTGTTTGTGCTGTGTAAAAATATGACATTAATGACTATATTTAACTCTATTAACTGTAAACCGTGAAACATGTTTGGAATGATTTCAGAAAGTTTTACAGTCACTGATGAGTCGATTATTAGAGAAGGAAAAGAAAACAGAAACTAAATGATAATCTGTAAACTATGAAACAGAACTGGGAACTTTCACACAGAAAATTAGAAACTCTACATTATTATCATTATTAATAGTAACGATAATAGAGTTTTGTATTTGTCCCAAATCCCTGTCCTCCTTGTCTGATGAAGAAACAGGAAATCACAGTAAAAACACTTCTATGTGGACTCCACATCCCATAATGCATCAAACTTTTCCAACAATCTCCATAAGTCTTTTCACACTGAGCATGTGTGACCTGGGGGTCAAAGGTCAGAGGTATATAAACGTAAACAAGCTCGTCCACTCTGTTGATATTTCCAACCTAACAGTGTTTATAAAGTTATTCCAGAGATCGTTAGTGTTTATATTATTATTATTACACATATTCAGACTAGAGGAGGGGCCAGAGTTTTCTGCTGATGTCACTATCGGACGATCCGAGCACTTTTAAAAACCGATGGAGCAGCTCAGCAGCAGTATGGAAGCATGGCAGTCCTCTTGTTTCCACACAGGTGACCCCTGGTGAATGTAAACACTGGGTCTCCAGTGGGAGGAATTCTGATTCTACCTGGGAATGATGCTCATATCTGAACACTTTAATAAAACCAATGAGAGAAGCCGTATTAAAGCGACAGACCTACTCATGTATTTTCTCTATTTACCTTTCTTTATGAAACACTTGTTGCAGATAAAATCACTAAGTTCTGTACAGAGCTGTGGTGAAAATACAAGTACAACATCATAATAGAATAATAAAACATGGGTGGCTTTATTCATGGTAGTTTTTATTATTATTATTTATTAAAGGTCCACCATTCACTAACCAGGTCCATGATTATTTTATTAAGCTTTTATTTCAATTACATTTACACATTTGAAGGACGTGCATAAGATGGACAGTAAACAGGTTGATAAGTGAAACAGCACTGATCAGCTGATTGATCACCGTTAAAAAGCAGGAAAAACCAGAATTTTTAGCTCGTGTGCAGCGTTAGCTTTAGCAGCGTTAGCTTTAGCAGCGTTAGCTTTAGCAGCGTTAGCTTTAGCAGCGCTAGCTTTAGCAGCCAACTCAGCATTTCTACCTTGGAGACAGATACCACGTTTCCGCAATATTTTTTTCCAAAGACTCAGTGCTCCAACAGGAACAAATGATGTAAATCTCTGTCAGGCTCACTGTGTACAGTGAGTTTATACCTCTTGACCTTTGACCTCATGTGTAAGAACTGAGGGTGTGAAAAGCTTATTAGAGAGAGTTTACAGTAGAGATCAAAACTAACTTTAGAGCAACAATTTCAACCTTTTACATTTTTCTGAGCGAATAATCTTTGATTTATTGATCGATGAGGCAACACTTTCTCATATTATTATTAGAGAAGAAGAATCAGGGCTTTTGCCTTTATTTATCATCATATATGTTTTACACATATACATAATTTGTTCTCTGCACTTAACTCCTCCCTTAACCCTTAACTCCTCCCTGGGGAGGAGTTAAGGGTTAAGGGACTTGCTCAACATCCTATGGTCACTAGGCCACCACGACCTCGTTATATATGATCACATATGATTATTTTGTTATTGATTATAATGATAGACATACCTCATCCAGTCTTCACTCTTAGAGAGGAACAGGCGGTACTTCATGGCACATTCCTCCAGGAACAGAGAACGAGCTTTACCAGCATGGAGGACCAGCTTCTGCCTGTGGAAAGACAGTTAGACCAGGATCAGGATCAGGATCAGGATCAGGACACTTACTTGTCAAACTTGTGGATCTGCTCCTCGTTGTAAGGAAGACCTGAAAACATCAGAAAAGAGAGAAGACCTCAGTGGCTTCAGGGTCAGAGTCTGGTTGTGTTCCTGGTTCTAATAGGTTCTTATTGTGTCTGATTGGTTCTTTTGGACTCACGTCTCTCAGCTTTGTCCTTCTTGAACTGTTGGTAGATGGTGGTGATCGCATCCAGAAGAACCTTGATCTTCTCCACACTGCAGCAGAAACACACAGTGTTGGACGCAAACACACACACAGACACAGACACACACACACACTCCTACTTGCGATCCTCGGGGTGCGTTCCCACTTGTTGGATCCAGGTGTCACTCAGTAAACCTCCTGAGAGGAACTTGCTCTTCCCTTCCTGTACGGTTCGTTCAATCGGATCCAAGGAGCCAGAAATCTGCAGGGAGAGAACTCAGTGATATAATTACACTGGAGAGTGGGCGGAGCCAAGTGATATCATTACACAGGGGAGTGGGCGGAGCTACACAAAAACTCACTCTGAGGGCTTTCTTGTGCAGGTCTGTGATCTCGTCGTACTCTGAAGTCAGAAGATTGGACTGCATCAGCACCTCAAACCTGTAGAGAGGAGGTCAGGGGTCAGCGGGAGGTCAGGGGTCAACGGGAGGTCAGCAGGTCCATACAATTGCTCGGTCTTCTCCAGCTGCTGAGTGGAGATGTTACACAGGTTGAAGACCTCAGACTTCTTCTGGACGATCTCACTGTAGTCCTCCTTCATCAGCTCTCTGACAACACACACACACACACACACTAGTCCACACACTAACACGCTGTTAAACTAAACTACAATAAACTACACTCAGTATGCGCTCACATCAGGCCTCGTACTCCTTTCCTCACCAGCTCCTGATAAACCAGCAGAGACTCGGAGGTCTTCCACAGGTATCCAACATCACCTGCAAACGTCTGAAGAAGAAGATCTTTAATCTGAGATCATTACCAGAGTTTATTAATCTGTACCTTAGCAGAGCTGGCATCCAGGTCCAGGTCGTAGCGAGGCTGGACTTTAGGAGGACTGGCTGCAGGAGCACAAAGGTCAATGGTCAGTAATGCTGACTCAGCTTTATTTGACCTTTAACTCTTTCTGTTCTACTGCGGGACAAAGACAGTCACTGAATAGCTGAGAGAGAAGGCGTAAAGTCTCGTACGGTCCTCGAAGATGAGTCCGACGGTGGCCACGGACTCCCTGCTGAGCAGCATGATGGGGTTCTCCCTGGAGGTTCTGGGGAACGTCTTGGCCTGACGGTTGGGTTCTAGGTTCAGGCGCCGGCCCTCGTACAGGAGCTCCTGGTTGTGAACAGGAATACTGCTGCGTCGGCACAACAGCTCCTGGAACAGCGCCATCCTAAGGACACACAGCCACAGTGTGAGAGTAGGAACTACACACAAACTACACAAAGTAACAGTAAACGACACATACAGTGAGTCAGTGAACTACCCACGTGTTGTACTCATGGATGTAGACATGGTGCAGCGTGGCCTGCTGCAGACTGAACACACACACTACAGCACGGTGGAGGATGTCGTTGGTTTCAGCAAAAAACTGATCAAAACCCCAACATTTCTCCTGATCCGCCTCCAGGATGTTAGCAAGAACTGGAGTTAGGAGGCTCTGGAGACCTCTGAGAGAAAGATAGACATAGACACACACAAACATCTTATGTTTGACCACTAGATGTTGTAATATGGCTTGAAATAAACACATTTTTTATTCAGGTTTCTGTGGTGCCATGCGTAATTCTATTTTTGATTCCACTCTTTGATGCTGTTACGCATGTGTGGCATTGAGCAATGCTTTGACCAATCAGAATGCTTGACACTGTGTTGTAAAGCTCAGAGCCAGTGGAAATTGGTGATATCAAACACTATGGGAGGGGCTTTAGCCCTGGCCAATCAGAGCTGGGTAAAGGAGGGATTGGCCATTTTACGCACGAGCGCTATGCACCTCATTGGACTGATTTCTTGACTGAGAAGTGCTTAGATGTGTGTAATGCAGGTGTTTGATGACACGATTTGGATTTATCAAAATATGGAGTTTTTTGCACATTGGAACAACTTCTGATAACAAACAACAAAGGTAAGACACTATTTGTCATCATTACTGATATCATTTCATTCATTCTTTACAATGTTTAGACCTTTCAGAGTCACAAAAGCTGAAGTTGCCCCCGCCGGCGGGTCCGTTGGGACTGAAGAGGTTAAAAAAACAAACATTTGTGTTCCTTATATTTTGATAGCGCTTTGAGATGACTTCTGTTGTAATTTGCGCATATAAATAAAGTTGAATTTAATTGAATAGTTGCTGTGTATGTGTGTGTAGTGTGTACTTTGACAGGCTGCGTAGTGTGTGTAGTGTGTACTATAGTATGTACTTTGACAGGCTACAGGACACAGGCATCTCTGTGCTCCACTCGATCTTTCCGTTCTCACACTTCTGATGTCCTGAGATGGTTCCTGATGGTTTCTCAGTGATGATCTTATACCTGAACACACACACACACACACACACAGGTGAGTGGGGGCGGGGCCACACACACCTGCTTGTGTGTGTGTCTCTTACATGACTTCCTTGTTCCTGCGGGGCCCCTCAAAGGGTCTGAAGGGCAGCGAACCAGTAGCAGCATGGTAGAACGTCACTCCTATGCTCCACAGATCCACTGTAGCTCCATACTTCTTCTGATGGTCCTTCCTCAGCACGGCTCGCTCGTACATGTCAGGATGCTGCAGCACCACAGACAGCAGAGGGTTAGAGGTCAACGCCCACATCACCGTTTATGAGACACATTCATTCATTTATTCACAAAACGACAAGAAAAAAAACACAGAACAGCCACAAAAAATGACAACAAAAACATACAAAAGAAAACCACACAAAACAACAACAAACACCCCCCAACAAAACACACAAATTTACAACAAAAGCACACAAAAAAAACACAAAATGAAAACAAAAACCTACAAAACGATAAAGATAAAAAACACACAAAAAAAAAAAACATGAATAAAGGTTCTGTACTATGACGCTGGATTTTCTCTCTCTCTAACTTCCTGGATTT
Source organism: Gouania willdenowi (assembly GCF_900634775.1). Taxonomy (NCBI): domain Eukaryota; kingdom Metazoa; phylum Chordata; class Actinopteri; order Blenniiformes; family Gobiesocidae; genus Gouania; species Gouania willdenowi. The sequence continues at coordinate 996,350 of NC_041049.1, forward strand.
AATCAGTGTGTGCTGTACTATGACGCTGGATAACTTTTTATAGGGCTAAATCACCATGGTAACAGACTAAATCACCATGGTAACTTAGGCTGAACGCCTAACCTGGTCTGGACCAGGTTATGAAGTGCATCAGATCTGAGTGAGTATTAAAGCCCCGCCTCCTGATTCAGGAAAAGTATCTGTTCTCATTCTATTGATCTAAGTCTACATTTGACACTGTAGATCATACAATTTTGTTGCACAGATTGTAAACATGGGTTGGACTAAATGTTAAAGTAATGGTTTAAGTTCTACTTGGAGGATCAAAGTTATTTTGTAAACATTGTAAACTTTGAATCTGACAAATTACCAATGTCCTGTGGGGTTCCTCAGGGCTCTGTTACTATGGTAACCAAGGTGTTTTCTCGTTGATGAAACCGCTGTTCCAGTTAGAACCTGGCTTAACGGAGCCGGACTCCCAGGTTAAACCTGGACTTAACCCTGAGCTGGGTTTGATCAAATACCCCTCTGGTACTCCTTCATACTTAACCAGGTCGTACCAGGTACTCCTCGGTGCCGTACAGAGACACAAACTGCTCGTCGTCCTCTAGTTCTCGCGCTGCTCCAAAGTCGGTGAGTTTATAAACCGATCGTCCGTCCTCTCCAATCACCCTCATGATGTTTCCTGGTTTGATGTCACGGTGAACGATGCCGTACTCTCTCAGGTGGTTCATACCTGCCACTGTAGGAGCCAATCAGAGCACACAATACCATTCATTTTCATGACACCTCCTGTGATTGGCTGAAGCTGAGGTGGGCGGGGCCTCACCGACATCATGGAGCACCAGCAGGAACTCGTCCTCAGGGAGTCCGTAGGCATTGGACGACTCCTCCAGGACGGTGTAGAGACTCCCACAGGGACAGTACTCCATCACCAGCACTTTGTGACGTGTGTTGGACTGGAACCAGAACACAGTGCTGATTGGTCCACAGCAGTCACATGGTTTCAAGTGTCATCAGAGAATGATCAGGAAGTTAAACATTGTTTGTGTTGTTTCTTTATGTGTTTTTGGGGACATTTTGTACATTTTATGTTTGTTTTAGTTTTTTGTGCATTTTGAGTCATATTGTCTGCTTTAATTTGTATTTTTCCTGTGATTTTGTGTATATTTATAGTTGTAATTTTGTGTGTTTTTGCGTTTACTTTTGAGGACTGTACAAACACACAAACCCTTCAAAAACACCACAAAACAACAACAAAAACAAAAAATGTGTATTTTTAGAGTAGTTTTGTGCATTTCCTTTTGGTTGTTTACAGTTTGCACACACAAAATGACAAGAAAAACCACAATAAATTACCACTAAAAAAAAAAAAAAAAAATTACAACAAAAATACACAAAAAAATATGTTTTCTGTAATTTTGTGTGTTTACTTTTGGGGGCTGAACACACAAGCTGAAAATAAAGACACAAAAAGCCCCCACAATATTAGACCGAGGGCCACATATGGTCCCTGAACCACCAGTTGCTCATGTCTGTTTTAGGGACTCTGATTATTTGTGATCCTAGAAAACAAACAGAAACCACTTCTTAAAATTGAAATAGTTATTTATTTTAACATTACTTATTTTAAGAAATATTTTTTTTTATCATTAATATTATTTCTTAAACAAAATCAAGTGGAAATTACAAACTTACACTGGACATATTCTCACATGGACAATATAAAACATTTTATCCATATTTTTCACTGTAAAACAGGTGAGCTATCGTTAGCTTTAGCATGTGTAGCTAACGGCTGGATCTCAGTGCGTGATTATTTCAGTGTGTTTCTCCTGTGTGTATAAATATGACCTTAATGACAACAGTTAGCACGTTAGCAGCGTGACCGCTGACCTCTTCCTCCACAGCAAACAGTTTGACGATGTTCTTATGGTTGAGTTTCTTCAGAACTTCAAACTCTCTCATCTGAACGTCGAGCGGACGCAGGAAACTCAGGTTGTTGAAAACCTTCACAGCGTAGAGATCGCCTGTTTTCTACACACACATGAGCAGTTTGGGACACAGATGAAATGCTGGTAAACGAGTCATATCAACATTATTATGCAAGAAACCAACAACATCCATCCTATAAGCCTTTTCACCCTCTCTCGCTCTGGTTCAGTTCTTCTGCATCAGGTCAAAGGTCAGAGAGATAAACTCTCCATGGCTAACGGTGTAGGAAGTGAGTCTGACACAGATTTACAATGTTTTACCCGTTGGAGCTTTGATTCCTTAAAATAGATTTTGTGAAAACGTGACATCAGTCTCCAAGGCAAAAAGACAGAGTTAGCTACTAAAGCTAATGCTGCACAAGAGCTGAAAATTCAGGTTTTTTATGACATTTCAACAGTGACTCAGATTATTGTCACATTTAGTAAACATGAATCAGCTGATCAGTGCTGTTTCACTTCATCAGAATCATAAAATACTTTAATTAATGTGTTAATAAAGCATAAGTATAGTATAAATGGTAAAGAACAGTGTATTAAAGAAAACCCCTCTAATAATAATGATAATTATACACATGCAGAAGAAAGGAACAATAAGACTAGACAAAGTAAATGTGCAAATGAAATGACCTGTTCATCGTGCACTTCCTTCAGATTTGTAAATTTCAATAATATAATATCTTAATAAAAATAATCATATGAACCTGGTTAATGAATGGTGTACCTCATAAATATACATTTTCAAAGTGAGAACTCATACTGTAATACCTGCCTGCTGTTATATAATGGCTAGTTTATATACATGTACAGTACATGTCTGTGATATGGATGAATTATTAGTCATGAACACATTAAGATTAGACCAAGTCACATTCCTTGTATTCTTTTAAACTCTATTTGGCAGTAAAATACGGCAGTAGACGCTGGGAATCTGAAAAAATAATAAAAAATGGTGAAGTAGTCTGAACATTTTAATTATGGAACTTCATAAATCAGTGATAAACCTAAAATGTTATCATGGAGTTAAAGAAATGACCAATTAATAAATCCCATGAAGTTTACAGAGTGTACTAATTAATCAATTTTATTTTTTTCAAAATAAGTAAATGGTGGTTGTTTGCGACTCCTCGTCCATTAAAAGCGTAAATATTCATTGGAACGTGTTTGTTTAAAGCTGATATAAGTGAGTGAGTACAGTCTGAGTGTTGACCTTGTAATATATTAAATATCACATACATTAGGCCGACCTTTATCGTACAAAAAGTCCACTGAAAATCTCAGCGCATAGCACAAACGGCGTTGTGTTGACATTTATATCCCTCTTGACCTATGACCCCCGCCGGTCACACATGCACACTTCCAGAGTGTGAAAAGACTTATAAGTGACAGATATCAGTCCCAACAGGGCCTACACTTTAAATGTCCTCGGTTTGTGACCAATTTCTATTTAATTAAGGGAAATATTATGTAAAGATTTTGTAAGTATTTTAAATATTTGTATTGTTTAACAGTTTAACAATAAAAATGACTGCAATCATACAATATAAACACTGGGAAAACTGTGAGCACCTGCAAATATTGTTGAGTTTCATTTACTCAAAAATTCATGTTTTTACTTTCTCCTGTGGGCCAAATTAGATGCTCCAATGGACCGGATTTGGTCCCCAGACCTTTAGTTTGACACATGTCTTCAGAGTAATCATCCTATCAATGAATTAATATGATAATACTATCATATTCATATAATGCTAGTCTTATTGTATCAAATACATAATTTACATTAATATAAAAATATTCTGATTTTAAACCATTCCTTGAGACAGACGTCACTTATTCATGGCATAAATAGTTACTTTAGCACCCTCTGTTGGTCACTTTAAAGTGTTTAAATGCTAATTAGTTCTTGTTAGCGCTGTTGTGATGCTTTATTAGCTCAGGCTACAAAGCTAAGCTAACAAATTTTAAATATATCACTGATTAATGTGGACAAGTCTGTATGTGTGAAGTCAATCTGACAGGAAGCTGCTGTTGGTTTCAAAATAAAACGTCTCTGACGACTGTCTTTGCAACACAGCTGTTAGCACTGTTAGCACCGTAGTGGCCCGTTGGTACCTTGTGGCGTCCTCGGTAAACGTTGGCCGTGGCTCCCTGACCCAGCAGGTCTGAGATCAGCCACAGGTAGTTGGATGTACTCTGCATCCTGAAGGCTGCAGTGACTCCTAGAAAACACACATACACACACACACACACACACACAAACCCTAACCCTTAGCAACAAATAAAATCGCTGAAAAAAAAACGTTATCACAAATGGTTCAAACACCAGGAACAACTTAATTACAATGTTTGATCTTTATTGTCCATTAACTGTCACTGTTTACACAATAAAACGCAGAGTCATTGTTTACATTTACATTAAAATGCTGGGTCATTGTTTACAAATTAGCTTCATTGTGTAACTTTTGTTTATTTTAGGACTTTTATGCACAGTTGTCACTATGTAAAATATAAAATACATTAATTAAATCATTGGCTGATAATTGATTACTAGTGACGTCATTCCGCACAGCCAGCGTTACTGTCTGTGCGTAATGACGTCATGGTCACCAATGGGAAATTCCAGCTTGAGGCCAGAATACGTGAAAATGCGATAAAAGACGCGGATTGAAGCAGTTAGAAACGTTTAAACGCGATGTTTGCAGTTTTAGTGGCTCGTTGTGACGTCTTAAAGACATTTTAAAGAGTCTCCGTTTAGCCGCCTAACGCGGACTAACGTGACCGCGCTCCCGCGTGTCAAAGGCCGGTTTCGAGACACGGTCCCTCGCGCGTGTATTTTTAAAACCAACCGATCTTTGTAACGTGTTTATTTTTGTTTTTATTTTCTCACCTTTTCTTTCTCTGCCGAGCTGCCAGCTTCCGTTCTCATCTGGTCACGTGACGGCTGTCGTGCAATCAGTGGGTAGATGGAGCCTAGGGGCGTGGCTGAGATGTTACCGTAATACACCTAAGAGCTGCGGTATGTGAGGCATAAAAACCGAATGAAAGTGTTAATAAAAGTGTTAGATAATGATTTCTACATCTTAATGATATTTTAACGTTTCATTCTTAAAGTGATTTATGAATTCACATTATACTGAAAAGGTTTAGATGAGGGGCGGGGCTTCCTGGTCCCTTTTGCACTAATCACATTCACTCTTTTTTATTAGTTACGGTACAAGTGACGCATTTACAGAAATCGAAACCGATTCTTTATTTAACGATTATCGAATAAAAACAATAAATAACAAAACAAATAATTAATTTAATCAGATGTATCTTAGTTAAATTTGTTTATTATAATTTTAAAACAGATTTTAAATAATTTGAAGGTGTTCTGTTTTTGTTTTAATGCTGTTGTATTATACCATTTCATTTAATTTGTTTTGCTTCTGTATTGATTGTGGATTATTTTCCATCTGCTGAATGTTTACTTTTCCCTCAGGATTATTAAAGTCTGATTTATAATTTTGTAATAAATTATTAGATTATTTTTACAGATCCTTTCTTGTGTTTGTCACTTTTTGTGAGACAGTATACAGCTACAGAACAAACACCTCCTCTCCTGAACACATTCATAAATGCATTTATTTGTCTCTGTTGTGAAGTAGCCTGTCTCAACACCACATAAATTAGCTAACTGCTCACCTGCTTAACAAGCGAGACACTACCCATAATTAATAATAGATATGACGTAATGATGATCACCGGAAGAGTTTGTCATTGGTATCCTACAACATGTGAATCTATCAGTATACTTATTTAAGGTGAATATTTAGTTGGCTATTGTGTAGGTTTATATTAGGTTACATAATTAACACTTGCAGTAAATTATTTGCTAAATGACAAACAGGTCAGTCTTAATATGTTCACTGTTTATGGCATTTTAAAGCTCAGATTTTAAAGTTGAACTGTTCCTCTAATTTTACTGAAATATCTTAAAAGCTGTCCATGTTTTATTTTAATAACACAAAGTGGTTTGGCTGTACTAAATGAGGCATTAAGCTATTTTAGCTAATTATATTTTGTACCAAGAAGTTATTTCTATGTTACAAAACTTGCAATAATCTTGTATTTACCTTAATAGGCTACAGTATACTTAACCTTAAATATAGGCTATTAAACTATTATTATTCTATTCTAGGCAGCTACAGTAGGGAAGCAGTAGGTCAGGAAAATAACACTTTGTTCACTTTTATTCTGACAGGGGAAAAATACATGAATCTATTATTGTAGCTGGCAACTTACTTAAAACCTCTCCATGTGTGTTCATTCCAAAGAAATAAAACAATGGTGATTGACTGATCAGTGCTATCGTGTGTAACTGTACCAGTTCAAAGGTCATCATTTTATTAAAATATTGACATAATTATGCAATTACATTCAACATGTGCCTGTAATGTTTATTTTTTAAAATCTCACACTGCTACAATAAGGTAGCTGTCAGTTCTACATGCTGCGTAAAGTGCCCTTATTTTTCACTGAGCATCTGACCCCCAAAATGTTTGTGTACACCACTGTATACATAGAAGTGTAAACTAGGGCGCAATAATGTTGAAATTACTCAAATCTGTGACCCACTTGAGATCAAGCTGCCGCATATTTGCCCCCTGAACTAAAATGAGTTTGACACCCCTGATCTGCAGATTTATTTGAATAATATTTGGACTTTAGTCACCTGAAATGACAATTAATTCTAACTGAAATGTTAAAATTAGATCAAATGTTTGGTTCTCTGCTAATATTTTCTTATCTTGTTTCATCTCTTCTAGTCTTTAGTCGTATTAACAGACCCACATGAGACTGAAACTGTTAAACACACAATGAAAACACATTTTGTTAAAAGTTCACTGACTTTATAATATTTAACATGAAGGAAACAAAGTGGAGCTTTAATGAGGAATAGCTTTACACGAACAGATCAGAGGAACCCATCGGATACAAAAATAACCACACGTTTCAAAGTGCTTTGCCACATTTTCCTTCCTGCGCCCAATCACGTCGCAGCTCAGCGTTTTCTTCACCCTGAAGTAGACGATGGGAGCCACTTCCTGTCACACAGCTGCAACTCTTCAAAAGGATTACTCCGTTGAATTTAAGTAAACATGCATATTTATTCTGTCTGTTTGGGGTGAAAAAGGTCATTGCGTCAATTAAAAAAAAGGGAAACATTTAAAACCAACTTTCATTAATGCAATATTATAATGGCCATTTTTTTTACTTTTCAAAATAAAAGTTTAAGGTTTAGATTAAAACAACAAAACTTTGAGGATGAAACAAAACCGTAAAAAAAAGTATTTCATAAAATAAAAGTGGAAATATTTGTACTCGAGAAAAGAGAAAATAAAAATGTAGCTAAAATTAAATTTACAACAAATAAAAAAAATAATCTCCTGAATGTAATTCTCTCTCTCTCTCTCTATATATATATATATATATATATATGTATGTATATATATATATTACATCCAAAAGTTAAAAATCTACCATAAATGTAAAATGGCTATTATTTTGTCAGTTTGAGATGAAAAAGGCAATCTCGTCAATAAAAATAAAAAAAACTGAGGATAAAACAAAACAGTCTAAAAACAACTAAAAAATAAATAAAAGCTGAAATATTTGTACTTTTAAAAATATATAAAAAAAAAGCTGGAATTAAATTAATCGAATTATAATCTTTTTTAAACCCTAAAGGTAAAAATATGAAAGACAATTTTTTTCCTCGAGGCTGAAGTGAGTTTTTAACATTGATGCTTTTTTCCTTCAATGATTGAATTCATTTTTTTTTTTTTTTTATCTTAAATTAACGATGTTGTACCTCCCAGGGAATTCTCATGTAGTTTCTGATTGGATGTGAACAAACAGATGAAACGAGACGGCGGTGAAGCGCTGACTTTTCGTTAGTCTTACGTTAATGCCCGAGTAGCGGCGTTTTGTGGAAAACAGACGTAGTTTGTTGCAACTGTGAAATCCCAACCCATCGCCACAGAGACACAACGTGTTTGTCCGTGAAGATATTTATCGTAAACAGGCGTGAAGGCAAGACGTTATTAGTACCAACTGAACCGCGTATGAGGGCTCTGAGGATTCTGAGTTGTTTTCTTTTAATTGTGTATAAAAAAAAATAGAATACATGTACAAAATATTCACAGACAAGTTTTTTAGCGTTAAAAATCTTCATAACAGACAAGCGTTCGCAGATTGTCTAAAGTCGAGCTGGTGCGGTTTTTTTTTTTTTTTTGCAAAACATGACGATAAAAATGAGTAATGGTCGACACGGTAACAAAGAGGTTCAGTGATCCTTCAGAGGTGAAAGTCGGACGATGTCGTGATGAGAGATTGTCTGAGATTGTAGAAAAGTAGAGCGTGGATGTGCGTGTATAAAAAAACAACAGAGGAAATGGAAGAGGAGTCACACCAAGTCTCTACGTAGCTTATAAATACTTCTCCGCACACATGCAATGCAAAAAACGCAGCGGTGCGATAAAGTAAAGGTTCGAAAAGCGGCGCGCTGCGGCTGCTCAGGCACGACCACGTCCTCTTGTCGCCGCAACGACACCAAAGCTTTTGGTTTTGATTCTCTTGGACTGAGCGACGCGATGCAGCAGCCTCCAGGAACAAACGCTATCGAAGCTCAGTGCAGTTCACCGCGCTGCCTCGAGGGGGCGTTAACATCGTAAGGCGGATCGTGTTGAATCACGTGTGACAGATCATTGTTTGTTTCTACTGAAGACCTATAGTGTGAAGGTTCCATCAGCGACACGCCATGGTGCGCGACACGTAGCGTTATGTCGTACGGACGCTTGGATGGCATTCCCTTCGTAGCTTAAAACGACTTCTTTAAAAACACACTGAAGAAGATCAAGCACCTGAAGTTGATCTGCTTCTCTGGTTTCACTTATAAAAAAACAAGGGAAAAAATGAAGGACTCGGGATGAAAAAGTACCGAAGTGAGGCTGTTTGAGCGTAGTTCACTGAGCTGCTGCGTGGGGGCGCTGCACTGTTGATCAAATCGCGTGTGAGTGTTGAACTGTTTATTGGACAGAGTGCCACATCGTAGCATCACATCATAGCGCAACGTCATAGTGTTACACCGTGGCATCACATCGTAGCGTAACATTGTGGCATAACACTTAGGCGTCACATCACAGCGTTACTTTGTGGCATCACGTCGTAGCGTTACTTTGAAGCGTAACATTGTGGCGTTATAGCGCAGCGTAACATCGTGGCAACAAATCGTGGTGTTACCTTGTAGCGCAACAGTGTGGCGTTACTTTGTGGCGTCACGTTTTGGCATCACATCGTAGCATTACCTTGTAGCGTAACATTGTGGCGTCACATTGTAGCATCACATCGTAGCATTACATCATGGCATTACGTCGTCACATCATAACGTCACATCGTGGCATCAAATCGTAGCGTCACATCGTTGAGTTACATCACAGTGTCAAGTCATAGCGTCACAACGTACCGTTACATCATACGAATGCCGTTCTCACCGCAACGCGTAATGTTTCCTTTAAAACAAAGTTCAAAGGTCAAACTTGTGCCACTTTTGTTGGTTTTGGGATGAAATGTGCTCGATGTAAAAAGGATGTTTTTTTTTTTTAAATGAGGCGAGTTGCTATGTTTCATGTGTCGTGTTGTATGCTGGAGGCGGAGCCTGCCCTTTGAACGTGTCCGTGTTGGTTCTGTTTGGCCCTCCTGTGGTTGGTTTTTGGTGGTGACCCAGGTCCTGTGGTGGTCCCGGTCGGCGTTTTAAGGCCACTTGGAGTTTGTAGAGTTCTGATAAAACCTTTGTTCGCTAGAAAATTTACAAATGTGATACAAAGCTCTGCGGCGGCGGCGTCCGTAAACACTGTGTAGAAAATATATAAATATGCTTCTCTCTGTACAAACGCCAGCTCGCTCCTCAGATATCCACAATTACTATTTACAGTGAGGGGCGGAGCTACGTGGAGGGGGAGCGGCTCACGAGGAGTCCGTGCAGGGTGATGGCGGCGGAGGGTACAGGTGGTGTGAGTAGCTGCGCTCGGTGTAAGGCGAAGGCGGGCAGCTCTCACAGTTCTCCTCCGCCGACAGGTACTGGCTACGAGGTGTGGGCGGGGGGGGGAAAGGCTCGTAGTCGTAGTTGAGGTCGCTGGTGTAGCCCTTGGTGGCGGCGGCGGCTGACTTTAGCGGCGCTCTGCGTCCCGGCGTGTAGTCACTGTCACACACGTCGGTGCTGCAGGGTGTGGTGGGCGGGGCAAAGTGGCGATAGGTGTACGGTCGGTAGCTGCAGGTAGGAAACGACAGGAAGTTATCATTGATAACAGGAAGTGACACAGAAAGAAGCTTCAGATCAATGTTATGATCAGTGTGTATTACGATCAGTGTGTATTACGATCAGTGTGTATTACGATCAGTGTGTATTACGATCAGTGTGTATTACGATCAGTGTGTACCTGTATGATCTGTGCGTTGAGGGGCTGTTGGAGGAATAACCAAACTCCATGGTGTACTGTGAGCGCACAGTGGCTGGAGACGGAGGCGGGTTGAGGATCTGTGAAGAGTGGGAGGAGGATTAGAGAGCTGTAGTTATAGAGTTATAAATCTAGAGCACCATATAGAGCGATAGATATAGAGCTACAGATATAGATCCATAAATATAGAGCTATAGATATAGAGCACCAAATACAAGTCTTCTCATGGCACTCATCATTCTGAGGTCAGGTGAGGTGGGCGGAGACTCACGGGGGGAAAGTAGGTCCCCTTGGTGCTGGAGGAGCTGCTGGACGATGCTCCGGTCACGTGGGCGCGGTCGTATGGGGGGCCACTGCTCCCGCCCAGAATGCTGGGAGAACCAATCACAGACTTTCCTCGGGACATTCCTGCAGAGAGGCGACAGGTGTCAGAGAGGGACGGGGGCGGCGGGAACAGGCAATCCGCTGTTCTGTGGCGTGGCCTCACCTGGTAGCGAGCTGGACAGTGAGTTGGGGTGCGGTACGTATCCCAGCGGCACCGAGGACGGCCCATGGACCACAAAGTCATTGGTGACCGTCTCACCGTCGTCCTTCATCTGAGGGCACAGGAAGCGCTGACAGGCGAAGTAAATAGCGCCCACCACGAACAGCGTCATGACCACGCCCACCACGGAGATGATGGTGTTGTTGGGCGGTGGTGGTGGCTCCTCCGTCGGGTCTGAAACAAGATAAGAAGAAGGAGAGCGGTGTTAAACGGCATGGGGGGGAGAGGGGACTGTATATGGTGGGGGGCCGGGGCATTGGGCGGAGCACTCACAGCAGTCAAGCTCGTCAGAGTTGTCGGTGCAGTCCGTGTTGTGGTCGCACTTCTTGTGTTTGCCGATGCATTGACCGTTGGAGCAGGTGAACTGATCAGACGGACAGCGCACTGGAACAGAGCGGCACACGTTAGCGTCACGCGTGTTATCTAATGACACACATTGGAACGGTTGGTGTCTATAGCAAGATGTTTGAGAAGAAATGTGACATCAGTGAAACAGCTTAAAGAACGTCCAAATATTAAACAATTTAGGAAAAGATTTTGAAAGTTTTAAAAATGAAGGAAAATGAGTTGGTTTAGAAGGAATTTTTGTTGCTAACATTGTTTAAATCAGGGGTGTCCAATTCCGGTCCTCGAGGGCCACTATCCAGCATGTTTTAGTTGTTTCCCTCTTCCAACACACCTGATTCAAATGATTAGGATCGTTATCAGGCTTCTGCAGAGCTGGATGAGGAGTTGATCATTTTAATCAGGTGTGTTGGAAGAGGGAAACATCTAAAACATGCTGGATAGTGGCCCTCGAGGACCGGAATTGGACACCCCTGGTTTAAATGTATGAAAATATATGTGCTTGCGTTATGTAATAAAGTGGATAAAACCAAAAGAAGAAAGCTATTGTAAGAAGACTTTGGAAGAGGGGGTGGGAATTAATAAGTGTTAACTTCATCCCACTCCTTTTCGAGCAGCGGTAAATTTTCTGTGTTCTGTTTCAATGTTCTTTGGATTATTGTCTTATGTTGTACATACTGTACACTTTTTCATTGTGTGCTTAAAATAAAACATTTATGTTTATTAGAGGGCACGTAGACTTTAGTTAATATTTAGGCTTTACTAGTTCTGCTAGTGGACTAAAAACACAATTAGTAGTACTAGTAAAAAAAAAAAAAAAAAAAAAAAGTTTAGAGTTTACTAGTACAGCAAAATCATTTACTAGTAGGCAGAAGGGCCAACAACACAACACACCAACAAAGAGCCACAACAGGCCGATTGACAGAGGAAAACAGCCTACCGGAGCCTCTAGGCCGGCCCATTTCAGACGCTTGGTCTGATCCAAGCACTGTTAATACAATTTTAAAATTGCTTGGATCGGGCCAAGCGTGGTTTTAGAGTAGTCTGAATTTCACCTGCTGGAGCCAAAATGCACAATTTTCGAGCCGGAAAAAAGTGTTCATTTTGTGTAAACTGTGGTATCAGTGGACACGTTTTATTCCCCTGAGTCAGAATATGTGCTTGGTTTTTGGAAAGAGTCTGAAATGCGCCCGCTGGAGTCCCCGGAAGGTCTGTGTTTTCCTCTACCAGGGTAACCTCTGTCAATCCGCCTTGAACAGGGAGTATTTTATTTTGAAAATAATCCTCCCTTTTTCATTGTGTTGTGCCTTCTGCTGTTGTGACTTTTCCTGTTGTGTTGTGTCGTTGGACCTTCTGGGCCACCGTACAAACATACTCGGGTGGACCACGCGTACAACAAACTTTTCACGGACTGTCCTCTCTTCACAGAGCTTACATACTTGGGCACACTGCCGTGTAGTAGTTTCCATTAAAATACTACATGTCCCATGATTCTTTGCGCTTCTCTGTAGTCCTTCTTCTAGAGGGCCCTATGAAATCCGTGTTAATGGAATCGCGGACGGAATCAAGAAATCGACCAATGAAAACGGTTAAACGCGGAAATGGACAGAATCGACAGAAAACGCTGCCACCATGGGGCAAGGAACTTTTTTTTTTTTTAAATGGGAAAATGTTTCCAGGGACCACTTCTGCAATAAACTCATCTTAAATCACCACAAACACCGTCTAAAAACAACACAAATCATCACTGACTCCTAAACACAAAGCCACCAGTGCCCGTTTAACTTTGCTGTGCCTGTAAAGCTCCGTCTGTTTTTAGTGTAGCACAGCGGTGCTCCATGAGAACGTGATCAGCTTTAATCATCTTCACCTGCTCAGTGTTCGATCTGTTATGTCTGACTAACTAAGAATAACTCAGTCAGTGATGTTAGTTCTTTTTATTCCAGCCTTTTGTCCGTACCTCATAGCTACACATTCACAGTCAGCTAGCTACCTCAAGTACAACCGTTTCAGTGGGAACTTCCAGTTTACAAAATAAAAGTCCGTTGGAGCAACGTTATTAGAATGTTACATTCTAACATCTCATCAGAGCTACAGTAGATAGGATTATTTCAATTAGATTGATTTAAAATAAGTTGATCAAAACTTAATCAATAAACCTGATCAGATTCAGTAAACCATTGATCCATGAGAGGAAATCAGGTGATATTAATGCTGTTCTCATACATCTTTATATGACATATACTGTAAATAATTAAAAAGGAGCAGTCAGAATAATCCATGACACTACAACCTTTTAATTGTATCTTACTTTATTTTTGACATACATTTGTGTTTAATTATGAGTTATTTTTTATTTATTAGTATTTAATGTGTTTCCTCACAGGAATTAAAAATTTACATTTCGGAATTTTAAAAATTAAAATGGAAAACACGGAATTTGGAAAAAAAATCAAACGGATTTTATAGGGCCCTAAACTTCTCCTGGGACGTGTTTTAAAGGTGTTGCTACTGTTGTAGCTTGTCTACCAGTCTCTCTAAGCTCGTGTTCATCACACCAGGCGGGTGAAATACAGGTCGGTGTTACATATAATGCAGGTCGATACAATGTAGAGCAGTGTTTTGTGTGACACCAACTACGAGAAGTCCTCGCGGTAGTAAAATCTGAGCTTTGCATTTAATTGGCCTGGTGGACACCACGAGGTGTCCGCCGAGTATGTTTGAGCCTTTAGTCATGACATCACCATGATACAAGAGACCGTGTGGACCCAAATATTTGAATTTGTCGAGCGCGGGTCACCAAAAACGCCATTGCAATGCTTTCACTAATTTCCTTTATATTTTGTTTATAACATCACAGTGTTTTGTTTATTAGACTTTAAATTAACATCTTGAGTGGTCTGATAACAGATTTATGGTAAAAAAGCTTGTTGGTGTTACAGTTGAACTAGTAATCGTGTTACCCTGTGACTGATTCAGTGAGAGTTGTCAATGAGGGCACAGCTGTCTGAGGTTATAATGATACACCAACAGGTGTTTGGTATTATGAGTGGGCGTGTCCATATGTTACGAGTGGGCATGTCTTTATGTTATCATCAGTGGGCGTGTCCTTGCCTCTCTCACCTTCACACTTGCTCTCGTCGGAGCGGTCCTGACAGTTGTCGTCTCCGTTGCATCGCAGGCTGAGGTCGATGCACTGACGACTGTCACACTGGAACTCTGCGTCGGAGCAGACGGGACAGTCGTCCTCGTCGCTGTGGTCGTCGCACTCTGCGTAGCCATCGCAGCGCCACGCCTGAGGGATGCAGTCCACCTCACCAGAGCTGCACGAGAACTGCTCGGGGGAGCAGGTGGGGGGCTCTGCGGAAACAGGAAGTGATGTCAGCACTTTAAAACAAGGTCCCACTTGAACATTAGCTGCCAAACAGATGCGTGTGCATGTGGTTTGAGTGTGCACGTCTTCACCTCCACACGACAGCTCGTCAGGCAGCAGAACCAGGTGAACGGGACATGAGCAGCGCGTTGTTCCGTCGCCTTTAACGATGCAGATATGAGAACAGCCGCCATTGTTCCACGTGCACGGGTGTTTACCTGATGGAGAAAGAGCAGCATGTGTGTGAGAGTGTGTGTGTGTCAGGGTTGGGGTCAATTACATTATTTATTACAATTACGTCTTCAATTATACATGTTCATTTACAACTAAATTATGATTAGGGTGACCTGCATTAAAAAATAACCTTATAACCTTCCTATTGTGTTAGCATCTCTAATGCTAACGGGTCAGTTTGACCCATGTCTTAAATCAGATGTAAAATACACTAATGAGTATTATCTATCAGCTAATTAGTTTCTCATCTCTTGGTGACCTTGTTAGGCTTCATAATCCGTACAAATATTGATATTAATATGTTTGGTGTGGACGTCAACCTTTTTCTGTCTCTATACCCCTAGATTCAGATAAAATGATACTCAAGAGAACTAGAGGAAGTGTGAAAACCTGATGTGAAACATATTGTGATATTTGTTAACTATGTATGTGTAAGACATAGAACTCTCATGGTTCCCCAGTTAAATTGTAGTTTTTATAGAATTTCCATTCCAAAGTCAATTATCTGTACTCAATTACAATTCAATTCTGGTGTGTGTGTGTGTGTGTGTGTGTGTGTGTGTGCTCACTGTAGTCACGTGTGTCCAGTGCCTGCACGGCGTGGATATCGCTGAGGTAGGCGACCCTGGCCTGGATCTTGGTGCGCCCCTCCCTCGTGGTCTTATCGATGCGTTCAATCATCTGCTGCTGTTTATCGATCCAGTACAGGTGGTTACCAAACACGGTGAGGCCCACCGGCTGCAGGATGTTGGAGTCGGCGATCACGATCCGATTGGCTCCTGAAAGGTCGGGTTAGCAACAGAACCAGGGACTGAAAAGGTGGTCGGATCAAAACTCAGAGAGAAAAGCAAACGGAACAGGGGACGGAGCTGAGGAGGAGGGCAGGGGAGGAGAGCAACACGCCAGTCAGAAACAGAGACGCCCACAAGAGGGCGGAGCCTCAGGTCTCAGCATTTAGCACAGGGGTGCGCAACTCCAGTCCTCAAGGGCCGAATTCCTGAGACTCTTAGATGTGTGTGTGTGTGTGTATGTACTAACCAGAGAGGTCGCTGCTCTCTATGCGTCGCAGATCTGAGTCAACCCAGAACAGCTTCCCCAGCGTGTTGTCCAGGGCCAGAGCCACAGGTTTACCCAACCCACTGAAGAACAGAACCTCTCTCTCTGTCCCGTCCAGAGCTGCTCGCTCTATCTTTGGAGAACGTTCTAGAAGGTTGGTGAAGTACATGTAGCTGCAGGACGACAACAATCAAACCATTATCATAATGATGATGTCATGGTGATGTCATGGGGGGCGTGACCCTCACCCTCTCTCCGGGTTGACCACGATGGCCCGTGGTTTGTCATGCTCCCCCCTCAGGACCACGCCCACGCGGCTCCCGTCCAGTCGGGTGACGTTGATGACGTTGGTGACCTCACTGGTCCAGTAGATGAAGCGGCTGTAGATGTCGATGCTCAGGTCGTACAGCTGCAGGCCCTGGGAGGCTCCGCCCACTGCCGAGGTCACCACCGTCATGCTCTGATTGGAGCAGACGCGACACACACTTTAACCCAATGCTTCTCACACTTAGAACAAAGGTCAACTAACCCTAACTTTTTCATTTCATTTTAAAGGTCCAGTATGATGCTATCTCTTTTTGTTTTAAGAAACTTAACAACATAGTATTTGAGGTTTATTTTCCCACACTTAGCTGTTTTCTAGAGTTTCAGCCTCTGAAACGTGACTTTCTGAGCAGTTCTAAAAATGAGCAGTTTTGGTGCCTACTTATGCGTATTCATGAGTGAGCGTGTCTATAGACGCTGACTTTATGCCTCGCTATGAGGGTGATCAAAGCTATTTTCTTTTGCTATCCACACACTGTTGTTATTGTTTTCAGCCACAAAACTGCACATTACAGTAAAACACATGGATATTTAAGAGACTATTGTGATTGTGAGTCCGCCTCAGCCCTTCAGGGTGTGTTTATCGCAGCAGCAGCTGAGTCATTCATCTGCTTCAAACACCGGAGTGTTAAGCAGCCAAGCCACTTTCTCCTTCTCCTCATCTCTACTAGCTACAGGAATAGTGTATTTAACGTGATAATCATTTGATTTGTCCAACCGTAGCATTGCATTGTGTCACAAACACGTCAGATCAAATCAAAGGCGAGGTATAACAGATACTAAATATGGAACGGCTCAGAGCATTGAAAAATTGCTTGCGGGGGCGTGGTTTGTAATGTACCCACGGCTGCAGTTGCATATACTGGCATTTGATACTTACTCCGACAGCAGGCACTTTCTTGAGGGGGCGGTCAGTTACGTTCATAATTCACCCAGTGACTGTGAAGTGGTGGAACATTAATTATTGTGATGAGAAGGCAGTGTTTCAGGTCAGATGTATTTAGGTGTGACTCAGCGTGTTCACTGTGATGTCAGAGGGTTATAGAGAAGTGTGGGTGAATGGAGAATAAAGTCTGGAGTTCCTTGATGAACACGCCCCCTCTGACTCCTGTTCATCATCTCTACATTATCCAGAGAGTGGTTTGGTTTTATTTTCGCCTTGGCGACGTTTCTGGATTCACCAGAGCTGTGCACGGACGAGAGTCGCTTTCAGCACTACTTCCATCTCTCCCGTGCCGAGTTTGACGACCTGCTGACCCGCATCGGTGCTCGCATCTCCTACCAGGACCCCAACTCCAGGAGCTCTATTCCAGCAGAAGAGCCTGTCCATCCTCCTCCGATTAGTGTTTTTTGTCTTCTCATTATTCTGAATATGTCACAGTTGGGGAACGCTCCTGATTGGTCGAAGCTCCGCAATATGCCCCAAAAGTGAAAAAATCCCAACTCCAGCGTCGGCTGCATTAAAGGCGCCAAACGCACGTCAAAAGTGTCCGCCGCACGAAAAGCTTTACAGGAGGTGCGGGACACGCAGCGGGACCTCTGACGGTCCCTAGAAACGCGTCCACCATGTATTGTGAATGTACACCTGCCGTCTTTGATGCTTTAAGCCATTTGAGATGATGTTTTTTAAAGTTTGGGGAACTGCATCCCAAAATGAATGAATTCATCTACGTTTCCAAATGCAGTGGAACAGTGTACTCTTTTCTTCATAGGTTCTCATTATTACTTTCTTTGTGTTTAGTGTTATTGATCTCAGAAAGGCCTTTGGCATGAATTTCAAAAGTTTGTCCCACCTGTCATACTTATATTCCGCGCCAGAGGGGTGCACCCCACACTTTGAGGAGCAGTGCTTTAACCAATCACTGAGTCCCTCTGATATGTGCGTGCGTGCTCACCTGGTTCCCATCCTCCTGTGCGCGGCGGATGGCGTTCTGCTTGGAGTCGATCCAGTAGAGCTGCTTGTCCAGCGGGTCGTAGTCGATGGCTCTGACGTTCCTCAGGCCGTGGACGGGTAGGATGATGTCGGGGCTCTGCTGCTCATCCATCACCATCCGATTGATGGCCGTTTTCTGGCTGAACAGCAGGAAGGAGGCTGGAGCTGCAGAGAGGCGGAGCCTAACAGTCACTTTGCTCTGATGCTCCAGTAGGGGGCGTTGCTGCTATTTATCCTCAATTTAATATAAAGCTTAGAATACTTTCATTTCTTTTTTTTGTTTTGTTACTAAAATGTCAGATTATTAAAACTTCAAAAAATGAACCAGGAGTATTTTAACTTAAAATAAATATCAAGTGTTGTTATTTTACCTTTCCTCTGATGTAGGGTTTGAAATTGATGTTAAAATAGCATTCATTTTCTTATCATTACTTTGGAAATAGATGCATTTTTTCTTTAAATCGCAAATATGCAAACATGAAATGAATAAAATTAAATAATGATAAATAAAGCTGCCAAATAAAATCATCGTTTTGGCCTCATAGATAAATAACTTAACATAATTTACTACAAAAAACACTTAACACTCTGTTGACGTTTTTGTGCATTGCATTGTGGGATGTGGAGTTCTGTAGACAGATACATAGAAGTGTTTTTACTTTATTCCTACTGGGATTTCTTGTTTTTCTACACCAGACACCATTTCAGTTCCAGTTTGTTCCCAGTATTCCCTGTGATGTCAGAATGAAGAAAAAACACTTCTATGCACACGACTGCACAACCCACAATGCAATGCACCAAAATTTACGGTGGAGATGAAAACCAACTTTAAAGTGGTAATTTTAACCTATTTTTTTCTTTCCTTTTGGAGAAAATGATCAATTATTGATATATGAGGCCGTCACTACGACTTTATTAAATCAGAAATTATTCGGGATAGCAACTTCAAATTTTAGCTTAGAAACATTACACCATTTTACATTTGGAAATACATTTAAAAACTACTTTATAAGAATATAAGAGGCCTATTTAATTAATTTAACTGTTAACTTGTTTTTTTTCCTGGAACCCTGCTTTCCATTTGGTCCCGTGCCTCCCACTCACCACTGCAGGTCTTGTTGTCGTAGTTGAGCGAGAAGTGGGCGGGGCAGCCACAGACGAAGCTGCCAACGGGCACGGCGAGGCAGAGGTGTGAGCAGTGGCCGTTGGTGGCGGCGCAGTTGTTCCAGCCGCCTTGACGCGACGAGTGGAACACCAGGATGTCCATGACGTAGTCCAGGTGGCCCTGGATCACCGTGCGGTTCTGCCCGCTGCTCTTGTTGGCACGCTCGATGCTGCGCTGGCTCCAGTCCGTCCAGTAGATGTAGTCCTGGTACTGGGTCAGTCCGAACGGGTGCGGCAGGTCGTCTGCAATCACCTCTCGGCCCTGGCCTGAGGAGGCGGACCCAAGATAGAGGATCGTTATCGGCCAATCCTGTTCTCTGTGGGGGCTCAAGGTCGCTACATCATCATCATGGCATCCTAACTCACCCAGCATGTCGGACGACTCGATGAGCGTGGTGTCCAGGTCGGTCCAGTACAGCCGCCGCTCGGCGTAGTCGATGGTAAGCCCGTTGGCTCGGCCCACGTCCGCCACCAGCGTGATCCTACCGCTCCCGTCCATCGCAGCACGGTCAATCTTCGGTTTCCCGCCCCACTCGGTCCAGTACATGTACCTACAGGACAGAACCGGATCAGAACCAGAATCAGATCAGGAACCTACAGCATAACCACATAAAGTGTCTGACCTAAAGTAGATCAAATAATAAAATCATCCCATAATAAACCAAAGATTTACACAATAGACACGAGTGATGTTGCTAACCTGATGTTTCCTTATCGACTCGTCTATTACACAGGATTTTTAATTCAATTTAATTTAAGCACAAAATATTCTACAAGGGCCAAATATAGTCTTAAAGAGGACATATCATGTTAAATCCACTTTTTAGCCCTTAAATGCATTTTGTTGTATATTTATAGTGTTTAGAAGTACAGAAAAAAATCATATTAATCTCTTCAGGTGCTCCGTAGATATCTTTATTTTCTGTTTTGCTCATATTTTTCAATCTGTTTCAATTTTTCTATTCTCTATTACGTTTTTTGAACTATTACATCACAGTATTTGCAGCAGAACTGCCAAATTAGTTCATCAACTCCAGGTCCAACACTTCGAGCAATCCGCCATTTTTATTTCTCGCTTTTATTTTGTAGTCCAAGCTCCAGGATGCAGAAGTTACGAGAGGATAAGTCAAAATGTTGGGTTGTTGGATGTAGTAACCCACACGCTTCATTACACCGTCTCCCAGCATCAGAACCTTTTCAAAGTGTCTGGTTGAGTTTTATTTTTTATAGAAATGTACCACATCTGTGGATAAGGTCATTTTTGTGTGTGTGAAGCACTTCAATGATGACTGCTTCATCAACCTCCACCAGTATAAAGAAGGATTTACAGAAAGACTTTGTCTGATTGAGGGTTCAATTCCTTCTATCTTTGGAGACGATGAACAGAGCACGTCGTTAAGCTGTAAATAACGCTAAAAAGTGTGATGATAAGACGTCCCTGTCATTGTTTTGTTAGCATTAGCAGTTGCACCGTCTTCATATGTTAGCGCTGTGTGCTCATTTTAGATCCTTGATGATATGGCCTACGTGATTTAATTTAAGTCTAAAGTTTTCATTAGTCACTTCATTTTTACGTTTTTGTCTTTGAAAAGACTGTATTAAAATGCATTTCGTGACGTTAGCTTGGCGCTAGCGTTAGCTCGGTGCTTGTGTTAGCTCACTTGTTAGGGTTCTGCAAGTTCATCATCATCATTTTCATCTCGCTCCGCTGAGTCAGACTCTGGCTGGAACATGTAAGGCTGGATGGACAAGTCTAACGTTGTTGACATTTTGTAAATAATCTCTGAATAAAAAGTTTATGCTCCGCTACATAGCCGTATCTCTTCTATCAAACTACAAAAATGGCCGAGCAGGGTGGAGTTGAACCGAGTGTCACCTGAAGAGGGGGCGGGGTATGGAGTGTCTCATTTGCATTTAAAGAGACAGCACCAAAACGAGTTGCTCTCAGAAGCACATCAGAAAAGGGGTAGAAAAGGGGTGGAGCTATAATAATGAGGAATTCAGACCCAAGCAGTGCAGTTCTGCTTTATATAGACCACAACTGTATGATTTATATGTAAAAAGGAAGGATTTAAAACCATGATATGTCCCCTTTAACTTAAAGACACACCGCAAGCTTTGTGACAGAAAGAGTTGATCCATATGACTTATTTTAAATGATTCCTCAGACCAATTAACAGCGCTGACAGTATCAATGCTCTGAGCGGGGCTTCCCTCTGGAAATACCGACTACGTACGTTTGGAGAGACGGACCGTCTTTGGCCAGGTCATGTGACCTTGAGAATGTGTCATTTTACGGCAGTCACGTGACCACAGGCTCGGATATACATACTTCCCACGTGACATCACAACATACAGGCATTTCCCGACCGGCACCATTGCTGTGGGCAACTGAAATGAGTTTAGCCTCTGTTTACAGCCAAAAGAACACAACAGAGCTCGAGACCGTGACCAAATTAGTCGCATATGCGACTATTTCTTCAGTGTGTGCGAGTGAAATTTTTTATCTAGTCGCATTCGACAGAGCGGCTGAGCGCCCCATCACGTCCCACATGTCTAACCCAAACCCTAATGTAGCTTTAAAAAAACTATTGAAATAGTTATTTTTTTACAGAGGCTATTAATGATTAATGACAAATAAAATCATGATATAACTCAGCACATTCCAACTTCCTCTCCTACAACATCTACAAACCATCAACTTTCCTCCACCTGTGACTAACCTTAAGTTTTAAATCCCTGGTAAGAAACTAAACCAACAAAAACACTATTTCTGGAAGAAAATACAGATTTTAATTGTGTGGGAACAGATTCATTTAACCACCAATGTACAGGTTAAATATGTATGTTTTATGTGTGGCAAGAAATGAGTAATTAGCATGTGTTGATCACATGATCATGTGTTATTATATTCATGTTACTTTTTATAGACTTTCTTATACATTAACTATAAAAATCTACTTTATGAACATTGTGTTCATGTAAACTGAGATGTGTAAGAATTTGAAGATGAAGATAATGTTTTATTTATTGATGTTAATTTATTTTATTTTAAACTGTTTTTAAGTTTCCATTTATATGATCAATATAAATTAAATCAAACATTATTCTATATAATTATATATAATATAATCCACTGTATTGTCTTCATAGAGAAGGTATTTATGGCTCCAGGAGGACTTTAATCCAGGTGAGATGAGGTTAAATGGTTCCTTGTAGAGTAAAGGTTACAGACCCCTGACCAGGGGAAGAGGGTTAGGAGACCCCACTATCAGAGCTGGACCCTCTCAATTTAATTCATGGGGTGAAACAATGCAGATGATAAGTTGGTTATGTTACTGTTAAATTAATTCATGTACAGCATTTCTGTAAAATAAAAAAACAGAATAAATGTAACCTGTTGTTATGATTTAATGTTATTTAAAAAAAAATGTTACGTCTTCTTTAAAAATGATATAAAATAAATGACGTGTTATTTCAGCCACTGATTGTTGCAGAAAAACTTAATATTGTCACTAAAACATTTAGCAAATATATCTCGAGTCATTGTCAATCTTAACTTCATACAAAACTACGATACGTTAGTTAAGTTAACTATTCATTAGCATGTCTGGCTATGCTGTACCCCCCGACACCCCACCCCTGCTCAAAAAAAAGGAAAAAAGGGTGCAACCAAATTCTGTGCTGGTGTGATCAACTGAGAAAGTCAGTGTAGAGCCCTGCACAATATGGTAGTTTTTGGGTTAGTGGTGCACTAATCGCTGCGATAGTTCAGGTAAACGTGGATTCTTTAGTAAGGGAAGTCGGCAAGTAAGATCCGTAACTTCGGGATAAGGATTGGCTCTCAGGGCTGGGTCGGTCAGGCTGGGGTGCGAAGTGGTGCTCCCCCCAACGACGGCGACAAGGCCAGGGAGTAGGTAAAAAAACATTATAAAACCCCATATTTTTAATACTTTCATTTGTTTATTTTTAGTGGTGGTCATCAGTGGTGGTCTGCTGTGTTTAACGTGCTGCTCACCCCTCAGCCGGGTCCAGGGCCAACGCTCGTGGACTGTCCAGGTCCTTCCAGACCAGGACCTGCCGGTGCTGCCCATCTAGCTTGGCCACCTCAATGCGGTTGGTTCCGGTGTCGGCCCAGTACAGGTTCTTCCCCAGCCAGTCCACCGCCATCCCCTCAGGGTAGTCCAGACCAAACTCCACCACATGCTCCAGAGCGCTGCCGTTCATAAAGGCCCTGGAGATGGTCTGTGGGGGTCAGAGGTCACGTTAGACTGAGCCCAGAGGAGGAGACAAAGTGTGAGACAGGATGGCTCCGCCCACCTTCAGTGTGATGTCGGTCCAGTAGATCCGGTTGTCGGTGACGTCAAAGTCGAGCGCAGACGCCTCCTTGACACCGGTCAGCGGAATGGCCACGTTGTTGTTGTTGGTCTCCAGGGAGATGCGTCGGATGTCGGTGTGTCTGGAGAAGAGCAGGAAAGCCTCGGGAACAATGCACGTACGCAGGTCAGCGATGAGCTCCAGACCAATGGGGCAGCCGCACTGAACGCCACTGGGTTTATACAGACACAGGTGGCTGCAGCCGCCATTGGACTCAGCACACGGGTTAGTACCTGAAAAAAAGGAGGAAGAGGAAGAGTTCAGAGCAGCTTCAACAAGCATGGAGTGTGTGTTTTGTTATTCCTGGTTTTGAGGACCTGCCCACTGAGTTCAAACAAACTCAATAACTGCAAATGATGGTTTAAATAAAATGTTCCTCATCCACAGCCTACAAGCTTTCAACATTTTGGTCAAAAATAAGTGGACAGGTCCAGCTGGCATGCATGAGCCCGTGCTCTCACGCTGCAATTGATAAATACCAAAACTTGCGTGAATTTAGTCGAACGCACGTCGTACACCGAGGTCGATAAATGATGGCCAGTGTGAGAAAGTGATAGTTTGTGCATTTGTGTGTGTGTTCCAGACAACTGGACCTCACCGTGAACCCGATGCACCGCTGTAGCCTTGAGGCCCATGAGGTCGGGCAGCTGGTCGATGATGACGTCGCGCTCCGCCGTGCGTTTGTGGACGCGTTCGATGCTGCGGCGCTGCCAGTCGGTCCAGTAGATGTAGTCACCAAGCAGCGTGAAGCCGAAGATGTGTGGCAGGTTGATCTCTACCATTACGCGCCGCCCGCTGCCGTCCATGTTCATCATCTGCACAGACGAAGACAGTCAACGGGGTCAGGTGACCTAGGACACGGATCAAGGCTCCGGTCGAAATCCGAACCCACCTCGATCTTGTCGGTCTTGGCGTCGCCCCAGTAGATCTTCCTCTGCTGGTAGTCCAGGGCCAGGCCGTTGGGCCAGCCCAGAGACGTGTTGACCATCACCAGACGCTCCAGGCCGTCCAGGTCAGCCCGCTCAATCTTAGGAACCTCCCCCCAGTCCGTCCAGTACATGTAGCTGACAGGGACAGAACCAGGTCTAGATTAGAACCAGGACCACATCAGGTCAGGAACCAGGTTCTAATCTAGGAAGAACCAGGACTAAACCCAGTCTGTAACTAGCCTAGGATGAATTGTGTACCTAGTCTAAAATTAGTCTACCTGTAACCACTACTAAACCAGGTCTGGAACTGGTCTAAGATCAGGACTGTAACCTGTCTAAATCGGTCAGAACTTTAACCAAACTAAATAAGTTCTGAAACAGAGTGAAATTAGTATAAGATCAGGTGGATGATTGTCAAACTCTGGAATGGGGTCTAAGACGTGCAGATCTATGTGTATCTTTTGTGTCCTGGACCTGGTGCTGGTTCTGAACTCACCCAGCTTCAGGGTCCAGGACGATAGCTCGAGGCTCGTCCAGGTCCTCAGAGATCAGGATCTTGCGCATGGTTCCGTTGAGCCTGGTGACCTCGATGCGGTCGGTGCCGGTGTCGGTCCAGTACAGGTTCCTGGCGATCCAGTCCACTGCGATGCCGTCGGGGTGGTTAACCTGCGACGTGACCACGAATTGAGCATCGCTTCCGTCCAGGAGAGAGCGTCGGATGGCCTTCACATCGTCGTCCGTCCAGTAGATGTATCCATCCACCGGGTCGTAGTCGACGGCGATGGCGTGTCGGATGTCGTCCACCTGTAGGATGATGTCAGTGAAGTCGGGCGTGTCCAACGAGATCCGACGGAGGTCGGTGCGCCGAGCGAGCAGCAGCATCTCCATCGCACCTGAGCAGGGGACGGAGCCACAGGGACATGGTCAGTATTTAGGTAAAGAAAGTACTAGGTGGAGGTGTTGCCATGGTAACCAGGTGTTTGATGGATTTAAATCTCCTAAAGTAGGGGTGTCAAACTCATTTTAGTTCAAGGGTCAAATATGGATTAGAAATTGGGAATCAAACAATTTCCACATAAGTGCTACTTTGCATTTTAAGTATGTCGTATATAAGGACTGACAATATCCAAGCAACATGTGACAGATAGTGACTATATTTATTTCACTTGGGGATATTTTGTTAAATAATTTGAAGGTTCAGCAAGATTTTGGAAAAATCAGGTTTCTTTCAAAAATTTGAGACTAAAAATGACAGAGCCCCTGCAAATATTGTAGTTTTATTGATTTGTGACAAATTCAATGAAACTCCACTTGAATAATTGTAATGTTTTACTTCCCAAAAATCTGTTGAAATGTGTTTTTATGTGTATTATATTAAATGGAGGCCAGTATTAATGTTTGGATATGATAGTGATTTAAAATTACTCCTAATTTCTGCTTAATTTCAATAAGTAATTCTCATGAAAAGTTTAAATTTTTCTAATATTGCCAAGTTTCTGTAGAAATTTGTCAGATATTTTCCATCCGACTGAGATAACCACAACTGCATTATGTGGTCATTTAAACTGTTTTCTCAGCCATATTTTCTTTCCCCTGCGGACCAATTTGGATGTTTTAAAGGACCGGATTTGGCCCCTAGGCCTCAAGTTTGATACATACGCCTTTAAATGTTTAACAAGTCATAGTGTGGCCTCGTAGATCAATAAATCAAAGAACATTTGATCAAAAACAGATGTAAATGACTGAAATTGCTGCAAGAAAGTTTGTTTTGATCTTCACTGTAAACACTCAGTTTATTGACATTGTTGGTAAAGTTTGATGCATTGTGGGATGTGGAGTCCTGTACAAGGATGAATAGAAGTGTTTTTAATTCATTGTGTTTTGTGTGTGTGTGTGTGTGTGTGTGTGTGTTCTCTGAGCTGAAACCAGTCTTTGTCCAAAGGAACTTGTGACTGTCACAACAACAGGAGGTGAGGGTCCACTCAAGCTGCTGTTACCATAGAAACGGCCACACAGGCTTGTAGCTGTGATTGGCTGCTGTTGCTGCGTGTTCAAAGGTCAAAGGTCAGTGTGGACTCAGACTCACCGTCCCTACAGGTGCGTCCGTCCTCCAGCAGCTGGACCCCAGTAGGACAGGCACACTGGTAGGACGCCGTACCAGGGGACAGTAGACACAGGTGGGAACAGCCACCATTGTTCAGAGAACACGGGCTGAACGCTGCAACACACACAACCAAAGCCGGTCAACACACTGGTCAAGCAGGGTTCTATCTAGCGTTGTTGAGTGTAGGGGCCCCTGACGTTGTAATTTTTCTCCTCGACGGTGTAATGGAACCCCCTACGTTCAGTTTTCAGCAACGTAGGGGGGATTTTCTGTCATTTTTTTTTCTTTTTTAGTCAGTACCGTCATAATAATTGTTGCACATTTGGACTCAAAGGGACTTCCAGACTGCACGGGTTGTTTTTACTTACTTTTAATCTGAATAACCCAGAAAGTCAAACATCAGCTGCACCATCTATTTAATACAGGCGATCTGCTCGGATGTTCCCATCTTTACCTGAGGACCCCTGCAGCCACTGAGCTGCCCCCGATGTTGCCTGTGTGATCCTTCGCTTGGTAACCGTAATTAACATCCAATATAAACGGTGTTGCGACTTGTGAAGCTGCTAGTCATGTTAATAACCCGCAACAAATCATTCTACATGCGCGCGCACGGAAACGTGTTTGGGCTTAAAGAGACATCAGCTTCATTCTGGTTGGACAGGTTCGGGCCGGGTCTTCTTTATTCAGGTCGATTAAAGCTGTATTGTGTACCTCTTCTCTGTGTGTGCGTGTGTGCGTGCGTGCGTGTGTGTTTGTTCCAATATTACTGCAAGTCCCACATAATACCTAATTTAAATTTGAAAAACACGTCTTAGAATAAAATAATATTTCTTGTCTCTACTGGAAGCGAGCACTAATAAGTATTTATTAGTGTAGGACTTACACACACACATATAGATACACAGGGTTTCCCGCAGAAAACTTGCTAAGCCTCGTGGGAGAGAAGCCCACCGTGTTTTTGTAAAAAAAAAAAAAAATGTTAAAAGTTGACAGGAATTTTGAAATTATAACTATTGTGTTATAATAAGCCTTTTATTAACGATACTTAAACAGAGTCTTACACAAAGGCACAATCTTTAAATACGGTTTTAATAAACACAAAAAAAATACAATTAAAATAAATAAAATCATTTGTTTTCACTTAAGTTAAATCCTAGTGAATCTCAAAACAAGCCA